>NW_004955588.1:304289-328200 GCF_000276665.1 Chinchilla lanigera
AGACTCTTGAATGCTGGAATTATAGGTATGCATCACCATGCCTTGCAAGAATTTAGTATTTTTTAATGGCTAAATAGTATTCCGTTGTATATGTGTGCCACATCTTCTTTATCCATTCATGAGTTGATGAACACTTAGGTTATTTGTACTTCTTGGCTTTTGTGAATAGAGCTGCAGTAAATACAGAGGTACAGCTCTCCTCAAGGTGCTGATTTAATTTCCTTTGAATGTATACCTGTTGTTGACATTCTGGATGATGTGGTTATTTGAATGCTTTTGGGGTTTTTTTCTTTTTTTGAGATAGGGTCTTGCTATGCAGTTCAGGCTGGCCTTGATCTCATTTTGTAGCCCAGGCTGGCCTCAAACTCAGTGATCCTCCTGTCTCAGCCTCCCAAGTACTGGGATTACAGGCATGCGCCATTGAATGTATTTTAAAAGCAAAAAACAAACCTCTGCAAAATTAACTCCTTATTCAAATATAGAACAGATTTTTTTGTTTTTGTTTTTGTCTTTGTCTTTTTGAGACAGAGTCTCGATATGCAGCTCAGGCTGGCCTGGAGCTCACTTTGTGGCCCAGGCTGGTCTCGAACTCACAGCGATCCTCCTGACTCAGCCTCCCAAGTGCTGGGATTACAGGCGTGCGCTAGCATGCCCAGCTGTTTTTGTTTTTGTGTTGCTGAGAATTGAACCCAGGGGCACTCTACCACTGAGCTGCATTACCCAGGCCTTCTTTAAAAAAAATTCTGAGACAGTTTTGTCAAGTTGCCCCGATAGGACTCAAGAGATTCATGATTCTCCGCTTCTGTCTCCCACGTAGCTGGGATTACCCATGTGTGCCACTGCACTCAGTTTAAGGCACGTGTTTAGAAGCCTCTTCCACTTAAGTTATGATAATAAAATTACTGATATATCATGTTCATTGCTCTTTGAGAAAATGTATACATATACATGGTATGTGTGTGTTTCCTCTAAGATTGAATTATCAAATAAATGATTTTATATCCTAAGTTTTAAACACAGTATATCATTGCTGCATGTTACTAAAAGATCCTTTCTGAACTTCATTTGGTTATATGATAGTTTATTTAATTACTTTGTTATCTTAGGACATTTACGTTGCTTTCTTTTGAGGGGATTTTTTTTTTCTTGTTGGTGAAATCTTTGTTTTTTGTTTTTTGTAAGACAAGGTGTCATTATGTAGTCCAAGCTGGTCTCAGACTTGCTGTGTAAAACGGAAACACTAAATCTGCTGGAAGAGAAAATAGGTAGAACTCTTGGAGACATAGGTGTAGGCAAAGACTTTGTGAACAAAACCGCAATCACTTGGGCAATATTACAAAAACCAACAACAGGGATTTCATCTTACTAAAAAGGTTTTGCATAGCAAAAGAAATTATCAGCCGTGAAGAGACAACTCACAGAGTGGGGAAAAAATTTTAACCAGTTGTTCCTTAGGCGAAGGACTAATATCTAGAACATAGAAATGAAAAAAATCAGACCTCCCAGATTTAAAGACCCAACCCAAAAATGGGCATCTGAAAGGAATACACATTTTTCAGATAAGAAAGTATAAACAGCAAATAAATATATGAAAAAATGTTCAGTGTCACTGGTCATTTGAGAGATGCAAATTAAAACAACCCTGAGATTCCACTTCCAGGAAGAAGGGCTGTTATCAAGAAATCAACCAATAACAAATGCTGGAGGGGCTGTGGGGAGAAAGGAACCCTTCTTCACTGTTGGTAGTAGTGTAGACTGGTACAACCCCTGTGAAAATCAGTGTGGAGATTCCTCAAAAAACTAGGACTAGAGGTCCTAGTCAACCCAGCTATTCCCCTTCTTGCTGTCTTCCCAAAAGAATTCAAAGCATTATACCACAGCAACAGATGTGCATCCGTGTTTGTAGCAGCACAATTTGTCATAGCAAAGTCTTGGTTGCCAAACATCTGATGAATGGATAAAAAAGATACGTGGGTGTGTTTTTTTAACAATGGAATAATAGTCTGCCGTAAAGAAGGATAAACTTGACAGCCTTATAGCTAAATGGATGCACTTTGAGACCATACTTCTAAGTGAAACAAATTGGATGCACATATGTTTTAAGAAAACAAAAACAGTGCCGAGTGTGGTGGAGCATGCCTATAATCCCAGCACTTGGGAGGCTGAGGCAGGAGGGTCACTTCAAGTTTGAGACCAGCCTGGGCTACAAAGTGAGCTCAAGACCAGTCTAAATGTCATAGCAAGACCTTGTCTCAAGAAGACTTAAAAAACAAAAACAAAAAAAGAACCCCAAAAAGCAAAAAAAAAAACTTGCTGTGTAGCCTAGACTGGTCTAGAATCATAATCCTCTTATCGTAGCCTCCCCTAGTTCTGGAATTAGACATGTGCCATCATGCCTGGCTTGTTTTCTATTTTAAAATACATGTTCTAAATCTCTAAAACTGTCCTAATATCCTGAAGAAAGCCATGATAGCAAACTCTTCTTGGCATCTATGTCCTTTTATACTGTCCAGATCAGCCTTGCAGAACTTACACATTTGGGTCCTGAGAGGGTGCTAGGATCCCACGCTTCAGGCAGATGTCAAGTCCAGGCCATTCTGATGAAAAACCTGCTTGAGTTCTCAAGAGGAGTCCATATGCAGGGCTTTGGGAACTGTTCTGTGCCTGTGTTCTGGGATCTTATACTTGGTAGATCTCATCAGCTTTCCCAGCCAGCTTTGCCTTCCCCTAATTCCTGTCTCATTATTTTTATATCTGGATGTCTCCCCACAGCCTCCAGTGCTCAGAGGCAGGACTTTTTAGAAGGTCACTAGATTATAGAGGCATTATGGCTGGCTTGCTGTTAGGAGGTGGGATGAGTCAGAAGAAGCGGGTCACTAGGAGCGTGACCTGGAAGGGTGTATCTCCCTTCCCAACTCCTCCCTTCATGGTCTGCTTTCTGTCTGCCTTGATACGAGCAGCCTTTCTTCCACCAGGACCTTCAACCATGCAGCCAACCATACAAGGACTGAAACTTAAAACCATGAGGCAAAATAAACCTCTTCTTTTAGTTACAGGTGTCCCAGTGACAAGGAAAGTGACTGAGACATTTTACAGCATAACAGTAAAAAAATAAGCTGGTCATGGTGGCACACACTGGTAATCCCAGCACTCAGAAGGCTTGAGGTAGGAAGCTCTCCTGAGTTCAGGGTTAGGCCAGGCGACATAGTGGGTTCAAGGCCAGTCTGAACTACATAGCAAGACGCTGTCTTTGAAAATGAATAATACAGGGGCCGGGGATATACCTCAGCAGCATAAGCACCTGCCTGCCAAGCGCAAGATCCTGAGTTCCATCCCCGGTACCAAAAATAAATAAATAAAAATAAATAATACAATTTTAAAATAGGCAATGAATTTTGATAGTTCCTTGACGATGATTTGTAAATGGCCAAAAGGTACATATGGAAAAAGAAGTTCAACATCATTAATCATTGGGAGAAATAAAAATCAAAACCTTTTATTTATTTAATTTTTTTGGTTTTGTCTTTTTGAGACAGGGTCTCATATGCAGTTCAGGCTGGCCTTGAACTCACAACAATCCTCCTGCCTCAGCCTCCCAAGTGCTGGGATTATAGGCATGCGCCACCACACCTGCCAAAACCATTTTATATTCATTAGGATGTGTATAATTTAAAAAGACAATCCAAGCTAGGTGTGGCACACACTTGTAATCCCAGCACTTGGAAGGCTGAGGTAGGATTGCCCCAAGTTCAAGGCCACCCTTGGCTACATAGCAAGACCTTATCTCAAAAAATAAAAAGGCAATCCAGCTACAGTGTGCATGCCTATAATATCAGTACTCTGGGAGATTGAAGCAAGAGGATCACAAGTTCAAGGCCTGGGCAATTTAATGACTTAGTGAGACCTTGTCCCCCCAAAAAATTAAGAGCTAGAGGTTAGCTCAGTCCAAAGGCCCTAGGTTCAGATGCCAGTACTATAGTGAATATATAAATAAATGTTTTTTAAAAGACAATAACTTGCCATGGTAGTACATGCCTATCATCCCAATAAGGCAAGGCTGAGACAGGAGGACCATGAGTTTGAGGCCAGCCTGAGCTACTCAGTGAATTTAAGACCAGCCTGGACTATATAGTGAGACCCTGTCTCTAAAACCAGTAACAACTGTTGGCAAGAATATGGAGAAGTTTGAACCCTTATAAATTGCTTATGGGAGTGTAAGATGGTTGTAGCCACATTGAAAAGCAGTCTTTCCAGTTCTCAAAAGGTTAAACCTAGAGCTGAGCCTGGTAGTATGAACCTGTAGTCTCAGCACTCAGGAAACTGAGGTGGGAGGATCGCTTGAGCCCAAAGTTCAACCACCACTTCAACACAGCAAGACCCAGTCTCAAAACAAAAAGAAGGGGAGGGGGACAAAAAGAAAAGTAATGAAGCACTTACATATTCTACAACATAAATGAACCTCATAACCTGATCATCTGAAACACATGTGGTATGCTGCCGCTGCATACCATTAATTCCCCTTAAAGTATTCCTCCTGCTTTTTCTGAAGCAATTCTGGAAGTTCTCTTTCATGTCTTTAGTTGTGCTATTGTGGCTGCCTTGATGTCCTAAATTGTTTTAAAACATTCAACTTTCATGGTCATTTTAACTTTGGGAAGAGCCAGAATTCACCCAGTGCCAGATCTAGTGGATAAATAAGTTGGATAAGGACATGCTGCAATTTTTTTGTTTCTTTTCTTTTTCTTCCTTTCTTTTTCTTTTTTGAGACAGGGTCTCGCTGTACAGTTCAGGCTGGCCTTGTGTCAATTTGTAGCCCAGGCTGGTCTCGAACTCGCAATGATCCTCCTACCTCAGCCTCCCGAGTGTGGGATTGCAGATGTGCACCGCCATGCCTGTCTATGCTGCAATATTTTTATAAGCCTGCATTTCTCTTGGATGGCGTAGCCTCAGAAAGACAGTGACAAAAGGGGACTTCCAGAACTGCTTCAGAAAGAACAGAGGGATAAGTGTGTTCATCGTGATGGGGAGGGCTGGATGTGGTTTTACACACCTATAATCCCAGCCTTTGGGAGGCTGAGGCAGGAGGATTGTTGTGAGTTTGAGGCCAGTCTTGGCTACATGGTAAGTTCAAGACCAGCCTTAATTACATAATGAGATCCTATCTCAAAAAAACAAAACAAGGGAAAGGCTTTTGAGGGGTATAAATGGCAGTATGTCTAAAGAGTGGATTTATGGTATGTGCATTACAACAATTAAAATGTTAACTTTAAGCATTCAGGAGGCTGAGGCAGGAGGATCATTGTGAGTCCGAGACCAACCTGGGCTACAAAGTGAGCTCAAGGCCAGCCTGAACTGCATAGCGAGACCCTGTCTCAAAAAGACCAATAAATAAATAAATAAATAAAATGTTAACTTTAATTCATTTGAAATTTAGAATTTATTTCCTCAGTTATACTAAGCTCATTCCATGTACACCAAGATGCCAAATGTTAACATATTGGATGGTGCATGTATAGGACATTTCTGTCGTCACGGGTAGCGCCGGGGATGTCGCTCAGCTACTGCCTTCCTGGCAAGCATGAGATCCTGAATGCAATTCCTGGTACCAAAAAAAAAAAAAAAAGCATCTGTCATCATGGGTAGTTCTGTTGGACAGAGCTATTCAAGAATAAACATTTCAGGGCTGAGGTTAAAGCTCAGTGGCACTGCGCCTTCCTGGCAAGCACAAGGTCCTCCCGGTACTCTAAATAAAGAAAGAAAGAAAAAGAATAAACATTTCAGGGGCTGGGGATATAGTTCATTGATAGAGTGCTTGCCTAACATGCATGAGGCCCTAGGTTCAATCCCCAGTACAGGAGGAGTAAAAGAAGTATTTGAGCTCCAGATAGAGCTTAGTAGTAGAGTACTTGCCTAGTGTGTGCAAGGCTCAAGTTCAATCCCTAGCTCTGAAAAAAAAAAAAAAACATTTGATTTAATTTGTTAGCAATGTCTCATTTTTTAAAAGTTGTACAAATAATTCATATATAAATTATAACAAATTCAAATCCATAGTAAAAATGCAATTTTCCATAGACTTACCATCTGTCTTAGTACCTTATCCAGAAGTAAGCACTGTCACCAGGTGTGGTAGTGCATGCTGTAATCCCAGTACTGGAAGATGGGACAAGTTCAAGGCCAGCCTGGGCTACATAGTGAGTTCAAGGTCATGTCTCAGAAAAGTAGTAAGCACAGTCATACATATACTGTGTACCTTCTCAGACTCTGTTTAGTACTTTTATATGTATGTATATCTGTATATTTAGATTATTTTCCATAGCTATTAATGTTTCTATGGTAATATGTTTAAGTAAGTTCTGGATTGCTTGGAGACTCTTCTGTATAAGTCTCTGACACTCATTTGACTTCTTCTCTTCCATAGGTGATGCTGGGAGCAGAACTCCCAAAGACCAGAAGGTAAGATCGTGTGGGTAAAAGGAAGTTGAAAGATAGAGTTGAAAATGGGTGAGACTGGGCTGAGTATAAAGGTCAGTACTAGAACACTTTCCTAATATGCAAGAAGCACAGAGTTTAATCCCCAACTCTGCAAAAAGGAAAGAAAAGAAAAGAATGAAAATGGAGGACATTTTTGACTTGACCATTCATTTAGTTTAGCCATCAACACATTCACCCTGTAATCCATCATGTTAGTCACAGTACTCTCTAATCGACATTACAAGAATGTAAAAGGAAGGCTGGGTGTGGTGGTGCCCACCTGTATTCCCAGCACTCAGAGGCTGAGGCAGGATTGCTGTGAGTTTGAGGCCAGCCCGCGCTACAAAGTGAGTTCAAAGCCAGCCTGACCTGTATAGCAAAATTGTCTTTAAAAAAAAAGTAAAAGTAAAGTTAGTTTATTTTAAGCTCTGCTAGGAATCTAGCCCAGGACCTCACATGTATTAGGCAAGCACTCAACCACTGAAACATGCCACCAGCCTTTTGAAATTATTGTTAACCCATGCTACTAAAGCTTGTTTCCCCAATCTGCTTTCCTACAGCTCCGTGAAGCTATGGCTGCCCTAAGAAAATCAGCTCAGGATGTCCAGAAGTTCATGGATGCTGTGAACAAGAAAAGCAATTGTCAGGATCTTCATAAAGGTTAGGGTCAAGGAGTACCTATGGACAGGTAGATGAATTCTTAGAGATTTTATGGGTAACTGGTTTTGCTTTAGAATCGCAAAATCCTTTTCCAATTCTGTTGGTTTCTTTTAGTACTGTATACTATGTGTCCAAGGTCAGTATAAAATTATTTGTGATTTTGTTTCCCTTGTCTGACTTATTTTTGTTTTGTTGTGGTATACCAGACCCATTGTCCTTATTATTTGTCAAGTTCCAATTATACAGGTGCTGATTTTCTGGTCTGTAATGATATTATCTTGATACCCTTTATTCATTGACTTTTTTTTTTGGCATCCTAGAGATTGAACCTAGGGCCTTTGCTCTGAGCTACATCTCCAGCCCTCTTTTTATTTTTTAGAGTGGTTTCATGCAATTACCCAGGCTCAGTTCAGACTTGTGATCCTCCTGCCTCAACTTCTAAAGTGCTAGGATTACAAGCATGTACCATCATACCCAGCTATCTTAGTACCTTTTATTTCCCTACATTTAGGCTGTTTCCATGCTCTTGAATACTACATCCAGAAAGAAATTAGAGAGAAGAAAGTAATGCACACTGTTGTTATAAAAGGGTCTGGGGAAAGCTTTACTTGTAGAACAGGGAAAATGATTTATAGCATTTAATGAATGGTAGTTACCATTGTTAATATGGAGTTGTAACCGTAAAAGATACTCTTGAATTGCGTATGAACTTCAGTTCTTCCAGTTTCTCTTGCTAGCATAAACTGTTGAATTTCCTATGTCTTTTGTTTTTGCCTCTGGCCAGGTAGGCAGCAGAAGAGGCTGATGTTACAACTGCTGTATTTCCTGTCCTGCGCTCTATCCGGACTGCGGCACAGTGCTTTAGACTGACTCTGCTTTCCTCCATAGGAACCTTCAGTCACATGTCTGGAGAGCTGAGCAAAGATGGTGACCTCATAGTCAACATGCGGATTCTGGGCAAGAAAAGAACTAAGACATGGCACAAAGGCACCCTTATTGCCATCCAGACAGTGGGTATGTTCCAGCTAGAGGAAGCACTCATGCCAAACAAACTGTAGGTCTCTTCTTAATTGTTTCCTTTCCCACAGCCGGCCTTTTATCTATTACACGGCAGCCAGGACTTACACAGAAACTGACAGTTTTTTAAAATTTTGTTTGTCTTTCCTTTTACTCAGGGTCAGGAAAGAAATACAAGGTGAAATTTGACAACAAAGGAAAGAGTCTGCTGTCGGGGAACCATATTGCCTATGATTACCACCCTCCTGCTGACAACCTGTATGTGGGCAGTCGAGTGGTAGCCAAATACAAAGATGGGAATCAGGTCTGGCTTTATGCTGGCATTGTAGCTGAGACACCAAACGTCAAAAACAAGCTCAGGTACCTGGAAGGAGGATTGTAAAGGGAGTAAAGGTTGGGAGCACAACACCTGCCCTATTCATGACAGTCTAGGTTTCACAGTTAGCTTTTGTGTTCTTAATTCCAGTAGCCTGAAAACACTTGTCGTAGGATGAAAAGGTATTAAGTTAGTGGCCAGCAATCTCTTTGTCCCAGGAGTCGTGTGGGTGACCGTTCTTGATCCCTACCCTTGCTTTTCCCAAGGAGAAAACTTGGAAGAAAATTAGGAGAGTAATCAAGATTGATGAATGATTGATTAGGGATTTTGAATATAGAATTCACAGAAAAGGCAGAAAGAAGAGTCTAAGTGATTGGCAGCATAGTAGGAACAGAGGAACAAAAATGAGTGTTTTTTCAAAAAGTGGGAATATATTAATTAGATGAAGGAAAAATTCCTAATTCTTGGGTGAGAGGGAAGAAAATAGACCAGAATGTCTTCCCTGGAGTGTGTCCAGCTATCCAGAGGAATGACTATGGTTAAATAATTTCTTTAGGTCATGTTAAATGTAGTAACTCCAACATTATTTAACCATCACTTTTCCTTTACAGATTTCTCATTTTCTTCGATGATGGCTATGCTTCCTATGTCACACAGTCAGAACTGTACCCTGTTTGCCGGCCGCGTGAGTATTCCTGAGCTCCATCAAGTCCTCTTCTACCTTCTATGTCTTGTTCAGATGCTCAGTTGGAAAGCCCTAGTGTATTAAGTGTTCCACTCTTAAAGAATAGAAGTTTGATGTTCTCTGGGAGATAGACTATTATTATCCATCTTTATGGCCAGGTTTTTGTAACGAGTAAGATACTAGAAGGTCATGATTGACACGGGGTAGACTGTTCATATTATAGATGTGTTTTGACTTTATTTCTGAATGATTCAGGTTTGAAAAAGTGTTCGTTCCTAGTCTGACTTTTCACCTAACATTTCTATAAATCTGTAGTCTGTGTAATGTTTCCTAAAGAAGCTATGCTAGGTAGAAGTTCATAGTGTTCTCTGTACGTGTTGCTTAGCCTTGGAGACAGTCCTACAGAAGCAGCTGCTTTTAATTGTGGAAGAATCAACTAATACTACTATGTTACACATTCAGAATCCCTGAAAAATCTAAGAAGAGTGAGGACATATTTTCTTATTAATTCCATGGTGTTTTCTGATATCTTTTGTTTACCGTTAGATTTGTATCAACAAATAAGGAAGAATAGCCTTTTGAATTTTTTTGTTTGTTGGTTTGTTTTCCGGTACCGGGGATCAAACTCATGACCTCGCACTTGCCGGGGAGGCGCTGTGCTGCTGAGCTAAATCCCCAGCCCACCTTTTGAATTTTTATAAGGAGAAATGTCCATTTGTATGAATGAGTGAATCATCTATATTTGTGGGGGTTTTTTAATCATCTATATTTGTTGCTTAATATTTACTTGATTTGTGTGTACATTTATTTATTAGGTTCAGTACTTAAGTACGTTTGGTTTTACTTCCCTTGAGGTTATGATTTCTTTATTTTTTTCTCTATAATTTGAAAAATACAAAATATGTCCCTTCTCAAGCTGTTTCTCCATCACAACACGTCCTGCCTGCCCTCTCTCAGCTCTCCTTCTTCCTTGGGACAGTGCAAAAGACCTGGGAGGACATAGAAGACACTTCCTGCCGAGACTTCATAGAAGAGTATATCACTGCCTATCCTAACCGCCCCATGGTGCTGCTGAAGAGTGGCCAGCTTATCAAGACCGAGTGGGAAGGCACCTGGTGGAAATCCCGAGTTGAGGAGGTGGATGGCAGCCTTGTCAGAATCCTTTTCCTGGTACCATTTTTCCCTAGCATTTTGGAGGCAAGGTGGGATTAAGAAGTAGATAATAGTGAGAGACAATAATGAGGGGCTAGCTGGGTATGGTAGTGTATGCCTGGATTCCCAGGACTCAAGAGGCTGAGGCAGGAGGAACACTGCAAGTTTAGGGTCAGCCTGAGCTACATAATGAGTTCAAGGCCAGTCTGAACTACATAGCAAGATCCTTCTCAAGATAATAATAGTAAAATTTTTAAAAATAATGCCAGGCATGTTAGCACACACCTGTAATCCCACCACTCAGAAGGCTGAGGCTGGAGGATCACTACAAGTTCAAGGTCAGCCTGAACCACATAGAGAGACCCTATCTCAAAAAAATGTAAATTAAAAGAAAATGTTTTAAATGAAGGGTTGTTAGGTAGAGCACTTGTATAATGTGCTTGAGGCCCTAGGTTTTATCCGTAGCAGTGCAAAAAATATATAAATGAGGATTATTTCATAGCTATTACAGAGCTTTTCTCTTTCCTACCCTCTTACCTATTCTTACTGCTTCGGTCAATATTTTGTCCTCCTTTTCTCTTGTTCTTCTGCAGCTGATTGTTGAAAGTAAATTCCCTGAATTTTATTGTAATACTAACCCGTGTGATTTTGTCACACATGCATGCGCGTGCACATACACACACATGCACACATGCACACCCTGAACTGTTCACATTGTGTGTAGGTACAGGGAAACCAGCTCGTCCCACCTTTTCCATGGTTACAGTTTGGGTGCAATAATAGGACAAAGAAGCTGACTCAAGGAATTGGAAGTCTCTATGACCTTTCAAATTTTGCAGATGGGAACTAGGCACAGTGGTGCAGGCCTGTAATCCCAGCACTCAAGAGGCAGAGGCAGGAAGATTGCTTCCTGTGTAAGGCCAGCCCGGGCTACATATGGAGACCATGTCTCCAAAACAAACAAAATTTGCAGATGAGAAAAGAACAAGAAATGGGGGAGCGGAGAAAAAATTAAAATGTGTTACAGGCCGAGTGTGGTGGCACACGCCTGTAATCCCAGCCCTCAAGGAGGCTGAGGCAGGAGGATCGTTGCGAGTTCAAGACCAGCCTGGGCTACAAAATGAACTCAAGGCCAGCCTGAACTGCATAGCGAGACCCTGTCTCAAAAAGACAAAAAAAGATGTGTTATATACATACACAAATTCCCCACAACGAATATGCCACAAACATGTACTAATAAAAATTTTCAAAAACTGAAGCTCAATTTAACTCTTTAATTTTAATGAAAGTATATGTTTTTCTTTTTTGTACTCCTGACACCTATCCTGGAGCTTGGCACATAAATGTATTGAGTAGATAGGGAGTTCAGGGCACATCAAGATTTCCCAGAGTTGCTACATTGTGTATATTCTCCATAAGTGATGGGATAGATTCTAACCTTCAACTGATTTCTCCCTGCTCTCAGGATGACAAAAGATGTGAGTGGATCTATCGAGGCTCTACACGGCTGGAGCCCATGTTTAGCATGAAGACGTCCTCAGCCTCTGCACTGGAGAAGAAGCAAGGGGGACAGCTCAGGACACGTCCAAATATGGGTATGTCCTGAAATGGACCGGGAGAGGGAGAAATGGGCAGACCAGCAAAGGTGATTATACACAGTGGTTGTCCTTCGTTTACCAGGACAGGGTGGCACTACTGACGTATTGGAAGCAGGACATGTTGTCTAAGTTGTTTCCAGTGGTGCTGATGCGTTCGTGGGGCTGGCTTAGCGTAGGGTGGTGGTGTTACTTTTGTTAGCCACCTAAGAACTGCCTGCTTTAGGTGTCACCTGGGGTCTTTCTTCTACTTTCATTGTGGTTTGGATTGTTTATGTTCCTGTCACAACTTTCTGGTTAGTTTTTCCCACCAACATTAGTTGACCACAAAATACATTTTTAAAAATATTTATAAATTACAATTAATAAGGTAAATTGTCTGAGGCAGGAAAATACATGCTTGATATTAAAGTCAAAACCAATAGACACTAGCATTCCCACTCGTTGGAGTAATGAGAACTGTTGATCTTAGCACTTAAAATGTTTCTATTTTATAATCACTTAAGTTGCTGGTTCCCTTTTCCCCCAGTACTGGGGAGTGAAACCAGAGCCTTCACACTGTATATCCCCAAGTCTTCTTTTATTTTTTGTTTTGAGACAGGATCTCACTAAGTTATCCAGGCTGGGCTCAAACTGATCTACCTGTCTCAGCCTCCCAGAGTGCTGGGATTGTGTGCATACACCACCACAGCTAGCTAAGTTGCCACTTTCTTAGTAGCGTAAAAGTGGAGAATCAGGAATGTGAATGAATACTGCTGATACAGTTACCACCTTCTCAGTGATTACTTGTCTATTTCTGTAGGTGCTGTGAGGAGCAAAGGTCCTGTTGTCCAGTACACCCAGGATCTAACGAGCACTGGAACCCAATTCAAGCCAGTGGAGCCCCCACAACCTACAGTTCCACCTGTTCTACCTGTTCCACCTGCTCCACCTGCTCCACCTGCTCCACCTCTGTCCCCCCAAGCAGGTGACAATGAGTGAGTGTTACTCATTCTTTTTTCTTCAGTTTCTTTCATACATTTTCTGCATCCCTTACTATATGATCTCTTCTCACATCTCCTAGAAGTTTAGAAAGCCAGCTTGCTCAGTCACGGAAGCAGGTAGCCAAAAAGAGCACATCCTTCAGACCAGGATCTGTGGGCTCTGGTCATTCTTCCCCTACATCCCCTGCACTCAGTGAAAATGTCCCTGGTGGGAAACCTGGGATCAACCAGACATTCAGGTGAGAAAAATCTCAGCTTCTGTGGGTGGGCTGGCAACACGAACTCCTTGGCTCCAAGGGGCTTTAGGTTATGGCAAAGAGTTTAGATTCAAAACAAAGCTTTCATCTTAGAAGGGTAAACACAAAAGAAGAACTGGATTTGAAACTGGATCCCTAGAAATGGTATCACCTCGAGACATTTGTCAGAACCTTCCATTGAACATGGTGCCGCCAGTGCTACAGTAGAAAGCAGGCTCCACCATCTCTTTCCTTGGACCCCAGGCGTTAGGACACAAAGATAAAAAGGGTTGGTAGAAGAGACTAGCCACTACCTCCGTAGTTTACAGACAGGATAAGGTGTACTGTTGAAATTGCAATTTCTCAATCAGCAAAGAATAACGAGTGAGTTTCATTGTCCAGGTTTGGTAAGACAAAGGAAGATCTCACATTTTTGTGTCATCTAGCTTCAAGAGCACAGTTGTTTGAGCCAAATATGGTGGTGCATGCCTGTAATGCCAGCAGTTGGGAGGCTGAAGCAGGACGATCACCACAAGTTTAAGGCCAGCCTCGGCTTCATAGCAAACCCACAAGGCTAGGCTGAACTACACAGTGAGACCCTGTCTCAAAGAAAAAAATAAAAAAGCACAGTTGTTTGAAAGATGAGAGAAATGGCTTAGCTAGCTGGGGGGCTAATTACACAACAGGGGTCTCATTGCCTTCTGACCTTTGAGCTCTTGTATCCCATTTGCAGATCACCTTTAGGCTCGACAGCCTCCACCCCAGCCCAAGCTGCGCCCCCAGGTCCTCCAGCCCCGCCAGCCTTCCACGGCATGCTGGAGCGGGCCCCAGCAGAGCCCTCCTACCGTGCCCCTATGGAGAAGCTTTTCTACTTACCTCACGTCTGCAGCTATACTTGTCTGTCTCGGGTCAGACCTATGAGGAATGAGCAGTACCGAGGCAGGAACCCTCTGTTAGTCCCATTACTGTATGACTTCCGGCGGATGACTGCCCGGCGCCGAGTTAACCGCAAGATGGGCTTTCATGTTATCTATAAGACACCTTGCGGCCTCTGCCTTCGGACAATGCAAGAGATTGAACGCTACCTTTTTGAGACTGGCTGTGACTTCCTCTTCCTGGAGATGTTCTGTTTGGATCCATATGTTCTAGTGGACCGAAAATTTCAGCCCTATAAGCCCTTTTACTATATTTTGGACATCACCTATGGGAAGGAAGACGTTCCCCTGTCCTGTGTTAATGAGATTGACACAACCCCTCCACCCCAGGTGGCCTATAGCAAGGAACGGATCCCAGGCAAGGGTGTTTTCATTAACACAGGTCCTGAATTTCTGGTTGGCTGTGACTGCAAGGATGGGTGTCGGGACAAGTAAGTTGAGGGGAGAATTGCTGCCTCTGTCTCCAACTTTATTAGAGTTTCTTTTTCCTCTTCCTTTGCCTTATGTCTGTTTTTGGGGTTTTTTGTTTGTTTGTTTTCCTTTCCGGTACCAGGAATCGAACTCACGACCTCACATTTGCCAGGCAGGCGCTGTGCCACTGAGTTAAATCCCCAGCCCCTTGTTTTGTTTTGAGACAGGGTCTCACTATGCAGTTCAGGCTGGCCTTGAGCTCACTTTGTAGTGCAGGCTGGTCTCAAACTCTCAGTGATCCCCCTGCCTCAGCCTCCCAGGGCTTTGACTACAGGCATGCACCACCACGCCTGGCTCTTACGTCTCTGTTGCTTTCCCCATTTCCCTTTACCTGCACCCCCTTCCGAAACTCTTGCCTTGGCCCCCGTGACAGTTAGCAGGGCGGGTAGGAGGCTGGAGTACGATGTGGCACTAGCAAGTAACCCTGGCTGTGTGTCTCGTGTTGCTTCTCTCTCTGACTCTCCCCGCTTTTCTTCTGCTTCCCTCCATCATGCTTTTCAGGTGCCCCTTTGTTTCATTCTGTCCCTGTGTTATTTTAATTTTTTTGAGGCGGGTAACTAAAGATTGAATCCAGGGAGCAACAAGTTACATCCCCAGCCCTTCTTATTTTCTATTTTCAGATGGGGTCTTACTGGGTTGCCCAGCCTGGCCTCAAACTTGTAGTCTTCCTGCCTCAGCCTCTCAAATAGCTGGGATTACAGGCTTGGGCCACCACACCTAGCACTCTGCCCTCTTCTTTCTTCTTTCTTCATTTATATATATGAAAAAAGAAAAACTTTTACTACCTTGTCCCCATCCTTTTATTAATATTTCTGTCTGTGAAGAAGATTTCACAGCTCTAGCTCTTATACCATTCTGTCTTGTGCAGGTCGAAGTGTGCCTGCCACCAGCTAACTATCCAAGCTACAGCCTGTACCCCAGGAGGCCAAATCAACCCTAACTCTGGCTACCAGTACAAGAGACTTGAAGAGTGTTTACCTACAGGGTAAGTAGTTAGGGACAGGGGCCCTTCAGAGACTGAGGGGCATGTTCTTATTTGCATCAGAAACCTAAAAATTGAAACTAGCTGGGCATGGTGGCTCACACCTGTAATCCCAACACTTGGGAGGCTGAGACAGGAAGATCATTGCAAGTTTGAGACCAGCCTAGGCTACAAAGTGAGCTCAAGGCCAGCTTGAACTGCATAGTGAGACCCTGCCTCAAAAAGACAAAGAAAAAGAAAGAAAAAAAATATAGAAACTAAAAATAGAATACTCAAGTGGACATTTTACTAACTAAATCTTATTTCTTGAATTCCCAGCACATTTCTTGGGCATTCTTAAAATGAAGCCATAGAGTAATTGAATAGTATATTGTAATTTTCTGTTGCAAAAAAATGATGACCTAAATTTCATAGGTGTATGAATATACTAACTGAGCGTGATTTACTCTAGCAAGTGAAATGTATTCGTAATAGAAAAGTAGGCAGTGACTTGATTATATAGGCTTTGTAATCTAGAATGAAAAGTTAGAATCAAATTCATGGCACAAAAGGAAGCTATTAGGTAAGTGATGATTTCTGCCTTTTAAAGATTACAGTGGTTCCTGGCCAGGTGTATAATTCCAGCACTCTAGAAGCTGAGTATGAGGTTCACCACGAGTTTGAGGCCCACTTGGGCTACACAGTAAGTTGAAGACCAGCCTGACCTACATAGTGAGACCCTGTCATACACACACAAATATACTCTGGTTTCTTCATGGAATATAAATCTTAGGGCAACAAAGGGAGAATTTAGGCAGTGTGGTAGCATACACGTGTAATCCCACCTAGTCAGGTGTCTTGTCACAAGTTCAAAGCTAGCCTGGGCGATGAGCGTGGTGGCATATGCCTGTAATCCCAGCATGTGGGAGGCTGAGGCAGGAGGGTCGCTGTGAGTTTGAGACCAATCTGGGCTACAAAGTGAGTTCAAGGCCAGTCTGAACTGCATAGTGAGACCCTGTCTTTAAAAAGATTAAAAAAAAAAAAAAAAAAAGCTAGCCTGGGCAACTAAGTCTCAAACTAAAAAAAATAAAATAAAAATTTAAAAAGGCTAAAGGTGTAGCTCAGTGTTACAGTGCCCCTGGGTTCAATTCCCAGCCCCCATACACACCAAAAAAAAAGAGGAAAAACACTTGGGAAATAGTTGTAGGAATATATATGAGAGAGAGAGGGAGGGAGGGAAGGGGTAGTGGTGGCTAGGGTTTTTATCAGAATGGAGGTGGCAGTAGAAATGAAAGACAGGCCAGGCTTAGTGCCACACACAGTTGTAATCTTAATACTCAGGAGGCTGAGGCAGGAGAATTGCTGTGAGTTCAAAGCCAGCCTGGGCTCCATAGTGAGTTCAAGACCAGCCTGAACTATATAACAAGACCCTATCTCAAAAAACAAACAGACAAAAGCTAAAACAGCAGCAAAACCAAAAGAAATGAAAGAGGATTGGACTAAACTGGCTATGGTGGTACAAACCTATAATCTGGGAGGCTTCAGCAGGTGGAATGTAAATTCCAACTCAGCCTGAGCAATTTAGCAACGTAGTGAGACCTGCCTCAAAACAGAAAATAGGTTGGGGGATGTAGCTCAATGCAGAGACCCTGGGTTCAATCTCCAGAAGAATCCCCAAGAAGAAAAAAAAGGATTGGACTGAGGGTAGAGTTTCCTGAGTTTAATCCTCAGCACCAGAAAGATAGGGCAAGAGGATACATTTAGGATGATGTATTAGGAGATACTATAGAGCTACAAAACTTGATAGATGGACAGTGGAGTAAGAGGAAAAGAGTGGACATCCTAAGTTTGTCCATCTGTCTTACCTGTCTATTTTGAGAAAGGGTCATGCTGCGTACTTCAGGTTGGCCTGAAATGTACTATGGAACCCAGGCTGGCCTCAAGCTTCCGGCAGTTCTCCTGCCTCAGCCTCTTGAGTGCTAGTATTACAGGTGTGGACCCTCGTGCTCAGCCTCTATGTCCAAGATATCTGCTAGGCAATCCAAATGCAAATGTCCAGAAGGCAGTGAGATTTGTGGAGTAAAGTGAAATAAGGGCTGGACATAAAGAGCTGGGAGTAATATTTAGTTTGATAAATTCACTTCAAATGTTCATAGAGAAAGGGTCCCAGAAGTAAGCCCTGAAAGAAGTAAGCCCACATTGAGACTGAGCATAGAAAATAGAGCCAGCTTGTGAGACTGAAAGACCAGGTCAGGAGAGAGCAGCACAGAGTGCAGTAGAGCACGGTAGATGAGCGCATGTGCATGCAAGCTAATGACTCCAGTGCTGCAGATACGTAACTGACTGGAGAGGGAGAAGAAAGGTGTCAGTGAGATAATTCAAGAAAAGTTTGTTTCCAGATTGAAACACTTGGTCTGAGGTGTCATAGAGCACTTACCTAGCGTGTGCAAGGGCATGGGTTCAGTCCCCAGCTCTGCACAAACTACAAGAGGGAAAATTCAGACCCTCCCATAATAAATACAGGTGCCCAGTAAGAGATAGGCTAATATAAGGATAACCGAAATATATAGAGAGTACAGTGGTGCCTCAGTTCACAAACGTAATTTGTTGTACTATTTTGGAAAAGATGGCCCCATTTATGTTTGTGTGGGAAAGATGGCCATAGTTGTGTCTGTCACCTGGTACAGAGTTTGAAAGCAAAAGCAAAATTTTGCCAAATGCTTGTTTGCAAACCAAATTGTTTGCAAACAAAAGCATTTGTAAATGGCAGTATCACTGTATTTAAATTTTTAAGAATTTATTTCAGTAAAAGACACTGCCATTCATCTTTCTCAAAATACTCCCCTTCACTTGGAACACACTTATCCCCTTGCTGTTACCCCTTTCTAAAGTATGAGACGCTTTTCACAGTCAGTGTCAGTTACTGAGGACGCCTGCAGGGAGCTTCCAATCTCCTGCCCAGGTTACAGCGCATGGCAGGAAAGAAAGAAAAGAGCAAGAGAAAAGGAGAGGGTGTGTTGGGGATTTGGGAACAACCAGTTCCTCTTGGGGAACAAAGTGCCCCAATCTCCAGCTAGCCACCATTTTATTAGCCCTTGAAGGGGACAGGGTAGGAGGGTAGGGTCTTCCTCCTGGAACAGCATAGAAACAGTGGTAGAATGGGCAGGTTTAACATCATAAAGGAAACAAGCCAAGATCCATCTCCATGTGTGGGTGCTAATCTCATTGACCAGAGGAAGCAGGATTTCTGCATTCCAAAACCAGCCCACAAGGCAGCCCAGATAAGGAGCATCTAGGACAGATACTATGTCAATTGGTAATGTGGTTCCCAACGTTTCCCCCTTTTTGTTTTGTAATTGCCTCAGTTGAAACAGCATACAGACTCTGATGGCCATCATACCAACAAAACATCTTTAGGAGTTGGTGGGAGGTCGTGTTATGTCACCATGAGCCTGCCTCTTTCCTTGTCTTCTTTAGTTATCTCCATCTCGAGGGTTTTGTAGCCTGTGTGGATCTTAGTACTTGGAGTGTTGGGCTTCCCTCAAGGGTCATCCTCAAGAATGCTTGCATTGGTGGGGCTGGGATGTTCCTGTCTTTATGGTCACAGGTTCCAGGCAGGCAGCCCTTATAGGGAGCCTTTTCTGGTCTTCACTGCAGCCCAGGAAGTTTATATTTGCAATACCATGGAAAAGTTACTGGAATCCTAGTGAGTTAATTTCAGTCTACCACTCTCAGTGCAACCCATGGCAAAAACAAAGATACTAAGGCATATTTGCAGTTGTGGGGAGCCAGGGGGGTCCTAAGTCCAGCCACAAAGGTGGCTAACCAGAACAAAGGCCTCAACCCAGGGCCAAACATGGATTTTATTAATTTGTAAAAAAAAAAAGAATAGGAGTGGCTTGAGGATGAGTGACTGTGAAAATGGCAGGGAATAGGTGGGTGATGTGAGCAGAGCTAGGTATAGGCCTGAAATCACCTCTGCAATATGTCAGAGAAGGATATGCAGAAAGAGTAATCTGTGTATCACCACTGAGGTAGTGTCGGATGTTTGGGGGTTGGTGCCTTAGCTCTCTAATCCTTTATGCCCGGGGAAGTCATCTTACCTTGAGGCTCTGTATTAGCCAACAGCATGGAGCACAGCTTTCCATTCTACCCCGGCTCACGTATGGGAGCTACAGGGGCCCAGAGAAACATGGCCCTGTTGCTTTGCCTCAAAGACTACACATAAGAGGGGCTAGGGATTTAGCTCAGCGGCACAGTGCATGCCTGGCAAGCACAAGGTTGTGAGTCCGATTCCCGGTACTGGGAAAAAAACCAGAGACTACACGTCAGCGTCATGGCTGAACAGATTTGCATGGCTTAAAGCCTAGCCAGCTCTACATACACCAATACATGGAAATAGGGCCAGGTTCAGCCAAAATGGAGACAGTTGCTCCTCCTCCAAGGAGAGTTGCCCAGGTGGTCCTCCACAGGCCATAATGGTGTTCCATTGTCTGTTAACACACACGCATACCCTTGGCCCCGTGTTACAACTGTACTGGGCCATCCCACTTTCCTGTTTGGATGACCTTGTACAGGACCTGAGCCCTAGAGGTGCTCATCAGAATTGTCCTTTTGCCAATGAATTTCTGCTGGAGAGTATTTACTTTCTGCAACCAGGTCTAAAATTTTAAAGTACAATTTTTAAGGTAAAGATAACAAGATCTAATTGTGCATGTGGAGGTAACTATATTCCTCCTTTTTGTTTTTGTAATTGTGTTTTTAAAGAAAGGTGAGTATGTGGGTCTAAATAACTGAGCTATCAATAATAGTCCCACTCTGAAGAAGTATCTCTAACTGTGGTTTGGGGAGAATGGGCATAAATTCCATCTTAACTGCTTTGAGCTAAGAAGGGTCAATGTAAGGGGAGACAGGTTTTATTTTAATTTATTATTAGTAACACGTAACAGTGGTTAGTTACTGGTATAGTTGGAAACTGCCAGAATGGGTTAGTGATTGGAGCCCCTTCCTATATCTAGCTTATTATTATGACATTGTTTTATATATCTTTTGGTTATACATTTCTGCTGGATGTTCAGGACCAAGTTAAAGTGAGACATCTATCAAGGTCAGTTAAGTCTCTTCAGGATCTACCTTTGAACCATGTATAGAGCCTCTCAGTTTTTCCGTCAGTGTCAGCCATCAGTATGAGTCACAGCCTTTGCAAGGCTGATTGTTTTCTATGAAAGCATGGGAGACTTTTTTCTCCTGGTGATTGTCCTTTTCCTTTTCTTTATTTTGGGGTACTAGGAGTTGAACGCAGGACCTTGTGCTTGCTAGGCAGGCGCTTGTGCCGCTGAGCTATATCCCCATCTCTTCTGGTGACTCTGCGTGGCCACACTGTACATTGTTGATTTCTGTGCTCTGTGGTTCATCAGCCTCCCTGGCTGGGAGAACAGGTGATTTACCAGAGTTGTAGGATGTCACAGCAGAGGTTCCCTCATGTCTTGGGTCCTCGTTGACCTTGGAGAACTGGGCCAAAATACTGGCTGTCCTCTTAGCCTAGTTACGTAAAATATCAGTTGTTGAACACCCAGAGGAAAAGATCAGTGACATTAGCATACTACAATGCTATGAGCTTAATTATAATTTTATCTGGATATCAAGCATTTTGAAATATAAAGTATAGCCAGTAGACTGTTATTCTGTACCAACCATTGTTCTAGTTGAATCCCTGTAGAATGTTAACAGATAACAGTTATAATTTATGAAGAAAACTTAAGATTAAAAGCCATATAGTATTTTAGTATGACAGTTATGATGACATTATTTTGGTAACATTTAAATCTCTATTTTGGTATAAAATAGCTTTTTTTTTTTTTTTTTTTTTTTTTGGTACCAGGAATCGAACTCCGTACCTTGTGCTCACCAGGCAGGCACTTGTGCACTGAGCTGTATCCCCGGCTAAAATAGCCTTTTTAGTCAGTCATCTCTATATAGTACATAAGAAGTACTCGGTTTTGTGTTTTGTTCTGTTTTGTTTTGTGGTACTGGGGATTGAACTCACAACCTTGTGCTTGCGAAGCAAGTGCTTATGCCACTGAGCTATATCCCCAGCCCCCTAGAAGCTCTCACCTAATTTGTTGTCTTTTAATTGACTGTCATTAAAGAAATTCGCGACATTGTCTAGACTGTTTAATACCTACACATTTCTGGCCAGGTGTATAGCTCAGCAGCACAGTGCCTGCCTGGCAAGCGCGAGGTCCTGAGTTTGATTCCTGGTTTCCAAAAAAAAAACGTTAATAACCTAATAAATATAATAATACAGGTAAACATCATAGAAGCCCTTTTTTAAAAAAAAAAAAAATAGTTTTTGACAAGTGGTCTCGTGTCGGTTATCTGAATCTAATAGAAGAAACATCACTATAAACTATCTTAGTTTTATATTTCAGAAGACCTGCACATCTGGAAGGCATGAACATTTTTAATACACCATGAGATTAGGAAGGAAAAAAAAAAGAAATATAAAGTATAGCCAGCAAGGCCAGGCGTGGTGGCACACACCTGTAATCCCAGTACTCAGGAGGCTGAGGCAGGAGGATCCTTGAGAGTTCGAGACCAGCCTGGGCTACAAAGTGAGCTCAAGGCCAACCTGAACTGCATAGTGAGACCCTGCCTCAAAAAGAAAAAAAGAAAGAGATTAGCAATAATTAACTATCATAGCCATAAGAAAACTTTTGTTTTTTAATTTAGTTTTATACCAACAGCATCTTTTAATGAGAAGACTTTATTGTTCTATTTACAGAAAACTTGACCTTTTGACAATAATCAGTGTAAGTATATCATCATAATATATCTAGGCCTGGTGTGATGGTGTGCGCCTATAATCCCACCACTCAGGAAGCTGAGGCAGGAGGATCATTGCGAGTTCGAGGGCAGCCTGGGATATGAAGTGAGTTCAAGGCCAGCCTGAACTGCATAGTGAGATCCTGGCTCAAAAAGACAAAAAAAAAAAAAAAAACGTGAATAATACATCTAACAACGTTTATTGGGGTGTCTCCCGTAAGGCTGTGGAGATTATTGGGGCTCCCATTAATGAACAAAGGCTGGAGTATGTTTTTTTTTTCAGGCAGCTGCTCCATTATTCATCAAAGGGAGTCTCGTCCAACAGTTCCCCCAAACCTAAACGATCCCCATTTAATTACCTTAACAAGGTAATTAATTTGGTTTATGAGAACCAAATCATACCACATTACAGGAGTTGTTTTATTTATTTAAAAAATCATAAATGATAACGTTAACTCAACTGAAGTTAGTAACTGTTTTCCTTTGCTACTTTTCTAATCTCATCACATACATTCCCCCCTCTTTCCCTCAAAGCCCACAGCCCCCTGTGGAGACACTCAGACACAGCAGTTGTCTTGGGTCATCTAAGCTGCTCTAGCATAGGCTGCTCTCCTTGTGGACACAGCAGCAGGCTCCTCTTTTGGGGTGGATCCTCTTGTTTTGTGGCCCATATGCCTTCCTTGTTTTTGACCCCAGCCCCATTTTGAGAAACATTTCTAGTAATTTTCTAGAAAGAGGAGTAATGAAAACCTTTGACATACTATATCTGAAGTATTTCCCTAGCCTATCTGAACACTGTCAATAGTTTGCCTCAGATTAGAATTTTAGGACTTTCTCTTTGTCCTTAATATTCTGACCTGTTAAGAAGTGTGATTGAAAGATATGGTGAATGTTTGAATTTAAAAAGAAATTGCTACAGTGAAGAAACATTGCCATCAGTCTCTCTCAGAATACTCCCCCTGCTTCAGACACACGTACCTTACCATTCTTGCCACTCTGGAGCGGCTCTGGAGCCCTCTTTCAAGTCCTTAGTCACACTGCGTGGCTGCCAGTTGCAGATGTTTACATTTCATGGCCTTTTAGCCTTTGGAGAAGAACCAGAGGTCACATGTCGAATGCTAAGAGGTGGATGAGGACGCACCGTCATGTTTGCACAAGCCGCTTTCTCTGATGGTGCTTGGCAGCAGCATTAACTATACTTTTGATCACACTTCATGAAGACACTGTCGAAAGAGGATTTCCAGACTGCTTCCGTGTTGGGGAACCATGAATTATAAATTGACATAGTCTGTGCTAGGCTCTCCTTATCCTGCCTGCCTTTGTGGGCTGGTTTTGGAATACAGAAATCCTGCTTCCTCTGGTTAATGAGATTAGCACCCACATGTGGGGATGGACCGTGGCTTGTTTCCTTTATAATGTTAAACTTGCCCATTCTCAGGGCGAGCTGGCACATACCTGTAATCCTAGCACTTGGGAGGCTGAAGCAGGAGGATTGCCACAAGTTCAAGCCCAGGCTGGACTACGTAGTTCCAAGCCAGCCTGGTCTATGTAGTGAGGCCCTGTCTCAAAAAAAATACATAAAATTCTGAACCGTGTGTGTGTGT
>NW_004955588.1:328335-346633 GCF_000276665.1 Chinchilla lanigera
AGTTCAGGCTGGCCTTGAGCTCATTTAGTAACTCAGGCTGGTCTAGAACTTGCAGTGATCCTCCTGCCTCAGCCTCCTGAGTGCTGGGATTACAGGCGTGCACCACCAAGCCCAGCGGAACCTTATATGTTTAGATTTAATAATTCTGGACAGTAGCTGTTGTATCTTTTTTTATGTGTTTGAAATGTTTTATATGTGTGTGTTTTGAAGTAGGGGGTCTGGAGATGGAGCCCAGGGCATTGCACACGGTAGGCCAGCACTCTGCCACTGCAACACCCCTAGCCATATAAAAGTATTTCTGAATAATCACAAATAACATGTCATTTCTTTGCTTGAAAGTAGCTGCTTCTCACTGCACTTGGATTTTCCTTCTTAGCGTTATTAACCTTGGGTTACAAAACACTGTCCTATCTGGCCGTTCCTACCTCTCTGCCTCCAAAGTGTTTCCAGCCATGCTGATATGCTGCAGTGCCTGAGTGTAGTTCTCCTTGTGCTTTGCAGCCCCCCTCCAGGGCCTGTGTACATCCTGTGCCTTTTTCTTGGCCCCTTCCACTGTTCTCTGTGTGGCTATCTTCTTTAACCTTGAGTGCTAAGCTCTGGTCTCTCCTCCTCAAAGAGATGCCCCTAGTCACTAAAATGGGCCATTTTTCCTCACTGAATTCTCTCTTTGAGGACTATGTTTATGTTGTTCTCATGTGCACAACAACTTTGTTGATTCTTCTGTTCCGTTTTCCTATTAGAATATAAGCTGAGAGCCGGGCGTGGTGGCACATGCCTGTAATCCCAGCACTTGGGAGCCTGAGGCAGGAGGATCATCAAGGAGCTCAAGGCCAGCCTGAACTGCATAGCAAGACCCTGTCTCAAAAAAAAAAAAAGAATGTAAGCTGCATCAGCCAGTCATGGTGGCACACATCTGTAATCCCAGCACTCATGAGGCTGAGGCAGGATGATCACTGCACATTTGAGGCCAGCCTAGACTGCATAGGGAGACCCAATCTCAAAACAAGACAGCAACAAAAAAATGAAAGCTCCGTAAGAGGGCCCTGGTCTGTCTCTTGCCAACTCTGTCCTAGCCTTCACGCATACAGTGGCTGGTTCATGTACCTCCTGGAACAAATTTTGTGAGGTGATTGATACGCAGCATTTCTTCTCTAAAGGTTCTGTATGATTAGACCTGAGCTCTAATCAGGTCCTGCCCCTTCCAAGCTGATCTTGTTTTATTAGCTGTAAACAGGGTATTAATGCAAATAGCACCCGACTCCTTCCCAGAGGGGCTTAAGGGACCCCACAAAATTGTTTGCTGATCTCATGCTAATTAAATGGTATAGTCCTGAAAATCCAAGCTATAGTGGTTAGTTTTTTTGTCTTTTGTGGATTTTGACACAGGATTTCACTATGTACCGTACCTCAGACTGCCTTCAACTCATGATTCTCCTGCCTCAGCTTCCCAAGTGCTAGGATTACAAGCACATGCCATCATGCCTGGCAGATCTATAGTCATATATATATTACTTCAGTTACTCTTTCTGAAGTTAAAAAAAAAAAACTGAGTGCAGTGGCACACACCTGAATCCTAGCTACTTGGGAGGCCGAGGCAGGAGAACCAGAAGTTGGAGGCCAGCCTGGGGAACTTAGACTGTATCTCAAAAATAAAATGAAAAGGACTAGGGATAAAGCTCAGTGGTAGCGTGCTTGCCTAGCATGCATGAGAGCCTGAGTTTAATCCCCAATGCCACAAACACACAAGAAAGTTAAGTAAAAATTTGAAAGGCTGCTTTGAGGATAGAATAAAAAATATGTGTAAAACATTTATGGGATGCAAAATACAAAACATATTTTCAGTTAATAGAAGCTGCACTCAAGGGCTGGGGATTTAGCTCAGCGGCAAAAGCGCCTGCCTGGCAAGTGCAAGGTCGTGAGTTCGGTTCCCGGTACCGGAGAAAAACCAAAAAAAAAAAAAAAAAAAAAAAAGAAGCTGCACTCATTATCTTCACTCAGAGGGATATGGCTGATGTCATCAGTCAGATGATCACCCTAGTGACATCTTTATACAAGTAAATCTCTCCTTTAAATCTACACACCGGGAGGGGCCAGGGATATAGCTCAGCAGCACAAGCGCCTGTCTGGCAAACACAAGTTAGTGAGTTCGAGTCCCAGTACCAAAAATGTACACCTGGGAGAACATGCAAACCCTAACATTGAGCAGAGCTCAGCAGTTGGTTTTCTCCGTATAACTGGATTATCTTCCTTTAATGTTGGGATGTGCTAAGCCAGGCGTGGTGGAGTTACCTGTAATCCCAGCACTCAGGAAGCTGAGACAGGAGGAACAGTGCGAGTTTGAGGGGCCAGCCTGACTATATAGTAAGAACCTGTCTCAAACAAAAGGTTTAGGTTAGTAAATTGAGAATATGAGCTCTTTGAGGGTAAATATCGTGACCTTTTTTGTTACTGTGTTCCTTGTGTCTTGCACAACTCTTACTGTGTAATGTTTACTGAATGAAAGAAAATCAGTTTTATCCCAAAAACAGAATCTCATAAAAATTAGTACTAGCTTCTCCTTTGCCTTCCCTCGCTTTCAGTCTCTTTATACTGGCGCCTGTTGTGCTCACTGCCCTTTCTCTGGCCTGCGTGCCCATTTCCACGGTACATGTACACTCGCAGTGCTTCTGTCATCTGTTCACATCACTGCTTAGCTGTTTTCTTGGTGTCCAGCCTTCTGGCATTTTCTGTTGTCTACTGTTTCCCTATAAAAGCCATCCTTTTCTCAATTGCTTTCTTGGGATGGTACTAAATGAATGAGAGACCAAAGTTCTGCAAATCCACTCGCTTAGATCACTACCTAATTTTTTGTTTTTTTAAATTGTATTGGTACATCTTAGGTATACATCATGATCACATTCATCATAGGGAATTTGAACCTGTACCTGATATAGCTTGCTTCTTTTTTTCCCATTGCCCTCCTTGCCTTTCTACCCCTCTTCCCCTCCTTATTTACAAAGCTTTGTGTCACTTTTTCCTTCTAGTCTTTTTTCTTGCCCCTTCTTTCCTTTCTTTCTACCCTCTCCCTGGTATCCCTTCTCATTTGAACATTTTCTTCCCATTTCCCAATATCTGTTCTACATTTTGGTCCTTACTTACACTTTCAGTTTTTCACATCAGAGAAACAGTATGATATTTAAACATATACGTCCAACTTACTTAAGAGTATGGTCTTAAGGTGTATCCATTTAGCTAGGAATGTCTCAAGCTTAATCCATCTTTATGGCAGACTAGTACTCCATTGAATAAAAAACCCATCTTTATCTATTAGTTGGTTGATGGGCATTTGAAGTTTAAAAAAAAAAAGCTGTTTCCAAGATTTAGGTAGTATAAACTGTGCTGTTCTACCATGGGTATGCATACATCATTGTACTATGATGCTTTTAATTTTGGGGGGAAGATACCAAGAAGTGGAATATCTGGGTCAAATGGGACCTTTAGCCTTAAGGATTTTTTTGTTTTCATTTTTTTTGTTTTTTTTTTTTTTTTTTCTCTGGTACCGGGAATCAAACTCAGGACCTTATGCTTACCAGGCAGGCACTGTGCCGCTGAGCTAAATCCCCAGCCCCTAGCCTTAAGTTTTTGAGGAAACTCTACACTGATTTCCACAGCGGTTGCACCAGTGTATACTCCCATCAGCAGTGGAGAAGGGTTCCTTTTTTCCCCCACAGTCTTGCCAGCATTTGTTATTCATTGATTTCTTGATAACAGCCATTTTTTCTGGAGATGGAGTCTCAGTGTCTTAATTTGCATCTCTTGAAGGACAAGTGATGTTGAAGATTTTTTTCATATATTTACTTGCCATTTCTACTTTATCTAAGAAGTGTCTGTTCATTTCCAATATCTATTAAATTTGGGGGAGTGGATCACTATCTTTTTTTGGGGGGCGGGGAGTCAGTGTCTTGGTATGCTGGCCTTTGTAGCCCAGTCTGGTCTTGAACTTGTAACGATTCTTCTGCCTCAGCCTCCTGAGTGCTGGGATTACAGGTGTGTGCTACCACACCCAGCCAAATATGAAACTTTTCCTTTTTTTTTTTTTTTTTTTTTTTTTTTTTTTTTTTTTTGGTACTGGGAATTGAACCCAGGACCTTGCACTTCCCAAGCAAGGTGCTGTGCCAATGAACTATATCCCCAGCCCCACTACTTAATTTTTTAGCCTTTATAACATTTCATGGCTTTCTAGTGCTCTACTGATCTTGTCAAGATTGATTTTATTCCAACTTCCTGCAGGGTGTATGAGTGCAACAAACGCTGCAAATGTGACCCAAACATGTGCACAAACCGGTTGGTGCAGCATGGACTACAGGTCCGGCTACAGCTATTCAAGACCCAGAACAAAGGTTGGGGTATCCGCTGCTTGGATGACATTGCCAAAGGCTCTTTTGTGTGTATTTATGCAGGTTAGTGATGGAATAAGGGTTGGGATGTGGTGGGGAATTGAATTAGAGACAATTTGAACATAAGGATAAATGTTTCATGTCTGAGGGGTGTAGCTCGTAGTAGAGCACTGGATGCATAGTAAGCAGATCTTGGGTTCAGAGTAAAGTGCTTGAAGTTGGAACTGGGAGTAAGAGGAGTCAGGGATTCCCTCTGCATAACATGATGACTGATGTCCTAGCTGGGTGCACCCTAAAGGGACAGATTATTTCGTATAAACAGAGTGAAAAGGGATAAAATCATTAGCACGGCTCTTTGAGAGGAGACAAGGATTACTGACTCCATGTGTCATGTGTCATTTTCTTCCACTCAGAGATCCTTTTTTTTTTTTTTTTTTTTTTGAGACAGGGTCTCACTGTGTAGTTCAGATTGACCTTGAACTACTGTGTAGCCCAGGCTGGTACTAAACTCACAGCAATCCTCCTGCCTCAGCCTCCCGAGTGCTGGGATTACAGGAAGAAAAAATGGGAAAGCAAAGGAGTGAAAGGAAAGAAACTATAGTAAGCCTGCTTCCCATACACTCATGGTTAAGAGAGAAAGAGATATCGGAGGGAGGAAGAGTAGGCGGTAGAGTTTTGAACCTGTGCTAGTGTACGGGGTATCAGTGACGCTCCTGACAGTTCCCTATGTGCCTGCTTTGGTAGCACATATCCTAAAAGTTCTCTGTAACTCTAGGTTTTTAATTCTCTTCTTTCTCAGGCAAAATCCTGACAGATGACTTTGCGGACAAGGAGGGCCTGGAAATGGGTGATGAGTACTTTGCAAATCTGGACCACATCGAGAGCGTGGAGAACTTCAAGGAAGGGTATGAGAGTGATGTCCCCTGTTCCTCTGACAGCAGTGGCGTAGACTTGAAGGACCAGGAAGATGGCAACAGTGGTACGGAGGATGCTGAAGAGTCCAATGACGATAGCTCAGATGATAACTTCTGTAAGGATGAGGACTTCAGCACCAGCTCAGTGTGGCGCAGCTATGCTACTCGGAGACAGACCCGGGGCCAGAAAGAGAACGGACTGTCTGAGACAACTTCCAAGGATTCCCGCCCCCCAGACCTTGGGCCCCCACACATTCCTCTTCCTCCCTCAATTCCTATAGGGGGCTGCAATCCACCTTCCTCTGAAGAGACCCCCAAGAACAAGGTGGCCTCCTGGTTGAGCTGCAATAGTGTCAGTGAAGGTGGCTTTGCCGACTCTGATAGCCGCTCATCCTTCAAGACTAGTGAGGGTGGGGATGGCCGGGCTGCAGGAGGCCGAGGGGAGGCTGAGAAGACCTCTGCCTCAGGACTGGGAGTCAAGGATGATGGAGACAGCAAGCAGGCTAAGAAAGAGGTAAACATTTGGCTTCTAACTCCAGTGCAGTAACAAATGTTGTCTCACCACAAGTGTTTGCATGTAGATTATTTACATGAGGGGTATTTCTGTGGCAACCTGATTAGCTTCCCCCTCTACCCAGTACATTCCTAGTGTTCATTTAAAGAACAAAATTATTTGAAGATTTACTTGCTAGGGAAAAGGGAGTATCTGACTTATTGCAAAGTGAAAGATTTGTGTGTGTGTGTGTGTGTGCGCACGCATACATGCTTAATGACGTTTCGGTTCTCTACATCATTGCTGGCTTTTATTTTAAAGCACAGAAACAAAGCCAGGCATAGTGACACACACCTATAATTGCAGCCCGCAGAAAGCAGAGATAGGATTGCTGTGAGTTCAAAGGCCAGCTTGGGCTTGGGCTACATAGTGAGACTTGTCTCAAAAACACAAAGGGAGGAGAGAGGAGAAAAAGGAAAGGAGGTCGGGAGGCTGAGGCAGGAGGATCATTGAGAGTTCAAGACCAGCCTGGGCTACAAAGTTAGCTCAAGGCCAGCCTGAACTGCACAGCAAGACCTTGTCTCAAAGAGACAAAGGGAGGGAGGGGAAGGGAAATGAATTGCTTTTAAGGTGGATGTGGTGGCACGTACCTATAATATAAACATTCTGAGAGGCTTGAGGAAGGAGGATCACAGCCTAGGCAACTTAGCAACTTAGTGAGACCCTGTCTCAAAAATTTTTTTGTGTGAAAATTTCAAATTGGGGGCAGGGGGCTGAGATAACTAGCTCAGAGTGAAGACCCTGGGTTCGCTTCCCAGTAGAAAAACAAAAAAGTTCAGACTTGGGTGCCATGGTGTCCACTTATAGTCCTAGCAACACTAGGGGCTGTGGAGGGGGCGGGGCTGAGGCAGGAAGACTACTTGAGTCCACAGATTTGACGCCAGCCCAGGTACTGTAGCAAGGGCCTGGGCTAAAGAACAGTAGGACTTGGCTGGCCATGGCGGCACACACCTGTAATCCCAGCACTTGGGAAGCTGAGGCAGGAGGATTGTTGCAAGTTCGAGACCTGCTTAGGCTACACAGTGAGCTCAAGGCCAGCCTGAACTGCACAGTGAGACCCTGTCTCCAAAAGAGAAAAAAAAGTAAAATAAAAAAATAAAACTTGACTCCAAGTTTACCTTCAGTGGTGTTAAACCTTTGCACATCACAGGCGTCAGACCAGGTCCCAGGTCCCTGCAACAATCTGCTCATGGCACTCTTCCCACCCTGGGGAAGGCTTTGAGGGCCTGACAGGAGTTCAGAGATCAGGATGTGACTGTTCATCAGGCCACAGAGCGGTTGCCAGCACTGCCCGACGTTCGCTAGCGCACTCCCACTGGCGGATGTTACATCAAAGTCATTTGAAATAAAGTCTCGTTATTAGACTCACTACAATGGCCCACAAAAGCATTTAACTCCTCACTTGCTCTTTTGTAGGACCCTGATGACCGAAACAAGATGTCAGTGTAAGTGCTTTTTTTTTTTTTTTAACTGTTTCTGCATCTGCCTTCTCAAGCCTCTGAAAGCTGGGCAAGGTGGCAGATGTAATCTAACAGTTGGGAGGCCGAGGCAGGAACATTGCAAGTCTGAGTCCAGCCTGGGATACACAGACAGTTGAGGCCAGCCTGGACTATAAGTGAAACCCTAAGAACAAAAAAGAAAGGCCAAGAAATAACTAGTAACTTGTCTTCCTCTCATTCCTCCTCTCATTAGTGTTACTGAAAGCTCTCGAAATTATGGTTACAACCCTTCTCCAGTGAAGCCTGAAGGACTTCGCCGCCCACCTAGCAAGACGAGTATGCACCAGAGCCGGCGGCTCCTGGCGTCTGCACAGCCCAACCCTGATGTGAGTGCCCTTCCGAGCTGCATCCCACTCGGCCATCTTTCTGTTTCAAATCCAAGTACAGGAGTTGCGACCGTCTCACCTCAAGTCCTTTTGCTATAATTACTGCTAAGTCTCGTCTGTCTTGTTTGGCCTTGCCTTCCTCCTGCCGCCTTTTCCAGCACCATCTGTTCTTCCTCTTGCTGGTCTCAGCCCCTTCTGCCAGGCCCTGGGTAAAAGCAAGCACTGATGGGGCCTTTCCACTTACTCCTTTTCTCACCTTCTGCCTCCCTAGGATGTCCTGACACTGTCCAGCAGCACAGAGAGTGAGGGGGAAAGCGGGGCCAGCCGGAAGCCCACTGCTGGTCAGACTTCAGCCACGGCAGTGGACAGTGATGATATCCAGACCATCTCTTCTGGTTCTGAAGGGGATGACTTTGAGGACAAGAAGAACATGTCTGGTAGTCTGGGAAAATTTCAGGAGTGGTAGGAAGAAACAGGAAAGTAGGCATAGAGCATTTTTTAAGGAAGCTACAGAAGTAGGGGTGGAGGATTCAGACTCTAAGAATGGAAGCATTTCTGGGAGGCCCCTGAGCTAACTGACTGTTAATGTTGTTTGACAAGTCCATTCCTTACTCTGCCTGGCAGTCTAATCCTGCCTGAAAATACTGCCACTTAGGGTCTTCGCCTGAGACTCCGCTTGTTGGCATTCTCTAACTGCAGTGTGTGGGGATAAAAACAGAGAATAATGCCTGCTTGTGAGCTGCAATGTGTCTTGACCCCAATGAATCCCCTCTTGTCCAGGTCCAATGAAGCGCCAAGTGGCAGTGAAATCAACCCGAGGCTTTGCTCTTAAATCAACCCATGGCATTGCCATCAAATCAACCAACATGGCCTCCGTGGACAAGGGGGAAAGTGCACCTGTCCGTAAAAACACACGCCAGTTCTACGATGGTGAAGAGTCCTGCTACATTATTGATGCCAAGCTTGAAGGCAACCTGGGCCGCTACCTCAACGTGAGACCCTCTCCCTCTCCCCTAGGTGTTGGACTAACCCTTGGTCTCAGCTTTTTGTTCTTCTAACATAGTATAGAAACCTACTTTTTCTTGTTATAAATTGATTTCAAAGATCTTGAAAGCCGGGCATGGTGACGCACACCTGTAATCCCAGCACTTGGAAGGCTGAGGCAGGAGGATCACCACAAGTTCAAGCCTGGGCTACATAGTTCCAGGCCAGTCTGAAATACATAGCAAGACCGTCTCAAAAAGCTCAAAAACAGATGTTGAGTAGCTTTGTTCCAAAACATGTTTAAGAAGGGGAGGGTCAGAAACCATCCTTTTCTTCCAATTCTTACCCCTTTAAACCAAATCTTGTTTACCTGGTACTGATTCAGTGCTATCCTTGAATTTGTAGCACAGCTGCAGCCCCAACCTGTTTGTCCAGAACGTCTTCGTGGATACTCATGATCTTCGCTTCCCCTGGGTAGCCTTCTTTGCCAGCAAGTAAGAGGGAGTTCGGAGGGGATTATTGGGGCAGTGGGGCAAAGGCAAGGACCGTGGAAACTCTTAAGTCCACCTCTGCCATCTGGGGTCCTAGTCCACGTTGGTACTGTGTAACAGGCGTCCGTGTTACCAGCTACCTTCACCACACCACATCACATCCTTTTCCTCTTCAGGAGAATCCGAGCAGGGACAGAGCTTACTTGGGACTATAACTACGAGGTGGGCAGTGTGGAAGGCAAGGAGTTGCTGTGCTGCTGTGGGGCCATCGAATGCAGAGGTCGTCTTCTCTAGAGGACAGACTTCTTCCTCACCTTTGGAACCCTTCTGGAACTGTCCTGTCCTCAGGAAATGGGTCTTCCCAACTGCTGAACTCTGACCCCAAGACTCTGGTCTAGCTACTCCCCTAGCTCCTAGTAGACAGAAATGGGAGTTCTGGATCCAGAGATCTCTTCCAATGTGGTGCTAGCAGGCAGAGTCCCTTCATGGCTTCCTAAGGCACTCAGGTGGGGAGAGATCACCACTCCCACCTAGGCCTGACAGCTTCCTGTCCCGTGTTTGTTCAAGCGTTCACCATTCTGATACTTTATTCCTGGGCCAGGGGCTAGGTATCTACTATGCCTGGTTTGTATTACTCCATGAAAGTATTTTAACATGGTAAAACAGACTGCTATTTGATTTCTCTCTCAGCCCATTCTCCCGCTCTCCACACACTATATCTTCAGTGAGGTTTGTCTCCCTCATCTTCTCCAGTAGGCAGCTGTCATTAATCTTGTACCTTCTCTACTTGTTTTTTTCTTGCCATGTGAATTTTAAACACAAAATGTTACGTAACTTCAAGGAAGGCATAAGAAAGACTCTCTTAGTTTATTTAGTTGATCCCCTTTCTCAATTCCTAAGTCTGACACCTGTTGACATGTTTTATTTAATCTTTAATATATTTTCATTAAAAAAAAAAAACTTTTAACAGTACATTTTCATCTGAAATGGTCCCTCTGCTGAAATGCCAGGTGCCAGCTGTAATTCTGGCTTTAAAATTGAAACCCCGAATGTTTAATAAATAAAAATTAGAACTAGTTGCCATTCTACCCCAGACCAGCTAGACTAGCTGAAGGGAGGGGAAAGACCAGAGCAGGGAGCAGTAAGATCTTGGACATGTGGCCACAGGGACAGCTGGCAGGGAAATAACAAGAAGGCCATCTGAGAGTCCCCATTTAGTCCCCACTTTTTGGCAGAGGTAGGGTAAGGGTCATGTGCGCCCTCCTACGCTCACTCAGTTCACTGTGTCTTAGGAGGAAAAAAGTTCAAAGTAACTCAGCTTTGGTTTCTGGCCCAAGTTAGCTTAGAAAGGTGAGCCTTGGTCCAACTTTGGCAGAATTAGGCCCACAGATCAGACAATAAGGCACAACCCTGGCACATCTGAAGGCCAAGGAGTCAGAAGGCAAACAGCTAGGGCCAAATCCTCAAGAGTAAGGAATGTGAGTTGTAACTCTACCCCAGAGGTGAGGAAGGGGTTAAAAGCAATAGAAAGGATAATCTGGAGGGCAGAAAAGAAACTCAGACTACCCTCCCTCTAGCAAAAGATACAACCCACCTCCTCTCCACCCAGGGATAGGCTGGTTAGAATTTGGTTTAAAGGCAACTGGGTGACAAAGAAAAAAGGGAATGCGGAAGTCTCTTCTACCCTTCTCCTTTTCCCCAGAGCTTAAAGTGAGCCTATAGGTAAGGTTGGCTAGTTCCTTGGCTTTATGCATTCATCTGGGAGGCAGCGGGACAATGCTCAGTCATTCTTACGGTGGTGGTTATTGAGGACCGGGTGGCCGTTGGCCAGGGGCCGGCTCTTTGCTCCTCCCCCAGTGGCAGCCTCCTCCCCCTCGGAGCTCTCTGTTTCCTCCCGGTCGCTTCGTTCATCTTCTACCACCTGGAAACGGGATCAGGTGGTTAAAGGACAGCCTCAAGCCTCTAAGGATTGCCTCTGGGAGCTTGTCCCCATGCCTGGTCCCTGTTTTAGTTTTGGAAAGGGTCACTGGCATGACCAGGAATTTGGGGAGGTTTAGACTTGAGAGCAAGTAAGGCCCACAAAATGGAGACAGAACTTTACCTTTCCAGTTATGAACTTGTGGGCCATGCGCAAAATGAGGTAAGCCCAGAAGATATGCAGTATCTGGAGCACCCCCATCATGGCATTGAAGAAGTAGTAGCCGAAGAATGCAGGGTAGAGTTCCAGTGGGTACACCAGTGTGCAGTGTATCATCCTGAGGGTTCGAGGCGAGAGACACAGTTGTCAGCGTGGCCGGGGCAACTCCTGAGTCCTTGAAGAGGACAGCCTGACCCCTACTCACCAGAAGGGCAGGATGACCAGTCGTGTGATGATGAAAACGATGGCAAAGATGATGAAGATGTTGTTGCAGGTGTTCTTCCAGCCCGCGTAGTTAAACATCTTGGCCGACTGTAAAAGCCCCAATCCATCACCCTGGGCCCCCAACACCCAGGTACATTCGCCCAGTTAGCAGCTCCAGCTCTGAGCCCCATACCTTGGTCCTGGGAATGTCACTACCTTCCTCACCCCCCAGAAAGGACAGAGGGCCTTAAGAACCTGCACTGGGACTTCTAGTTTGTGGGAGCCTGACCTCTAGCAAGTAATCTGAAGAGTCGTGCAGAGCCATGATGAGTGTCCCTGCGCGGATGTAGTTGGCAAACCAGGAGAAGCTGATGAGGATGATGGTGGCCACGTGGTGGATGATCTGTTCCTTGAAGTCCTGCAAAGATACAGGCTCCAGGGAACTGCAGCTCCCCATCCCCCTTCACTCACTGTCTCTCTCACACACACACACATCCCATGTCCCACAGTTCTGGTCAAAGCTGCAAAAAGTCAAAGGAAAAGCTAGTCCATCCCAGGACCTCACTTGGCTCCCCCTGACCTGGACAAAGTCTCGCTACATAGTCCAGGCCAGCCTTGAACTTGGTAGGTAGGCCAGCCTGGCTTGCAGTTCTCCTGCCTCAGCCTCCTCAAGTACCTATACCACCACATCCACCTCACTTGCCTGTTGGGCTTAATTGTGCAACCCCTTCACCTACCTTTCGCTTGACGTCAGAAGCAATGCTGAAGAGCAGGGACATGTAGAAGGAGAGTTCAATCATGTAGTACCAGTACTGGGAAGGGATGGTGCTCTGGGTGAGCAGAGAGAGAGGTGAGAGACCCAGAGCAGTGCAGCCCAGGGGGCTCCCACTCCAAGCCCCATGTGAGCTGATTACTTCCAGGACTCGTTCCTCCACCCTGAGCGCAGAGCGCTTCTAAGGCTGTGCATGGCGGCCACCCCTCGGCGGGCCCGCTCCGTACCTGGATGGGGTATCCCTCCCAGACTTTCTTCATGTCATAGAACCAGGGTTTCTGCGTGGAGACAGTGAAGAAAGGTTAAAAGAGGAAAGACCCGCTCCAGTCTCTCCCACTTCCCAGCAACCCCACTCACATCCACAATGACAGCCATGCCAGCAACAAAGGCGATCAGGTAAAATGTGAATCTCCAGCTGGAAGAAGCAGCACAGAGGGTTAGGCAGGAAGGCAGCACGGCCCCAGCAGTCCCGTGTGCTCTCAAGGACCGAACCCCTCCTCACCCCTTCCTTACACAGCCCAGCCTCCCCAGCAAGCCCCATGAGATTCCTCGACCCAACTTCCCCACCTGGCTTCCCGAAACTTCTTGAGGAGACTTGGCCGGTCCTGGTTGCGGCGGCGGCGGAACCAGCGCTCTACCTGGCGGCCAGAGAGCCCGCTCTGCCGAGACAAGAGCTCAACTTCCACCTGGGGATAGTGAGAGCCCTTCTCAGCCTCAGAACCAGCAGCGCCCCCACTCCAGGCCCTCCCATTTGCCCTCCAGGGCTAGCACCCAACTGTCATCCCCTCTCCCCTCCCCCAGAGCTGAGCGACTCCCAGAGCCACAGCGGAGGCACAGCGTGTACCTGCTTGGGCTGCTTGCCGCTGGTCACATAGAAATGTTCTAAGGTGGCGTTGGGAGGCGCTCGCAGCCGAGCTTTCTCCTTTACATTCAGGAGGGCTGCCAATGGTGTGGCCACGTAACTAGGGAAGGAACAGAGGGAGGTGTCGCGCTCTCAGAGTGCCCCTGGCCCCTAAACTGGGAGTGGGAGGCTGCAACCTCAGACAGCTGTGCACCGGGCCTCAGTTTCCCCAGTCTCCTGGCAACCTCCTTCCCTGTAGTCTCTGAGCTGCCCAGGGCTGACAAAGCTGCCTGTGTTTCCTAGTGGCCCGGCGGGGTGGTGGGTAGGGGTGAGAACAAACGGCCATTGAAGGAAAGAGCCCGGGGATGCTGAGCCCTCTCTGACAGTAGTGCCCTGAGGGTGGGTGACAGTGTGGGCAGGGACTGGGAAGCCTGAACACCAGGGTCCAGAACTAATTCAACAGCAAGAGGCAATCTTGAGGTCCAAGGGGCTGTAAGGCTGGCAGCTTGAGGAGGGCAGGCTTCTGTGCTCACAGCTCAAAGAAGTATCGGATGATGAGGAAGAGCAGGGCCAGGGGCAGTGTGATGTAGAGGTCTGAGGCTTTGGCATAGATTCGTCCATCTCGGTCTTCTAGATCAGCCCAGGTTAGGTTCACAGGCAGCCACAGCCGTTCCCACCAGAAGTAATCATACAGGGTCTGCAGCATCCTAAGTGAGGAGGGGAGAGGAAAGTTGTCAGGAAGGGCTGGGCGGGGACAAACACTTCTCTGGTGTATCAAGAGCAGGGCAGCCACTCTAGCTGTGGACCCTGGTCCTGGCCATGTGGCCTGGGGGAAATGTGCTTTTTCATCTATAGTAAGGTGGTTTCCAGTTATAACATTTAATGCTTGCGACAACTGAGGTCTTGATTCCCTAGAATTAAAAAACCTTGGGTTCTTCCCATAGTTCTTCTATCCCAACCTGCAGGACGGGCAGGACCTGGCTGGAGAAGCTGTAGCCGATCTGAGTAAAGGCAGCACCGCCCTCCTTTCACCCTACTGTCAGGCCTGCCCTCAGCTGGAAGCCTCCCCGGGCGGGGAGGGCGGGAGACCGGAGAGCCCCAAAACACATCACAGGGCTGGCCTAGTACTTCCTCTCCTTCCCTGCAACCTATCTGGGCAGCAGATCCCTAGGACAAAATGAAGAGGCCCAGGAAAGCAGAATTACGTCCTCAAAGTACACTGAGCTCCAGGTGGCCAGCAAGCATCCAGCAAGCACACAGAGTGGACACCACGTGCCATGCCATCCATCCCTGCTAACAAGGCAGACGAATCCTACATTCAAAACACTAATGAAGGCAAAGCTTCAGGGAGTCAAGGAGCGAGGGCGGGGAGTCCAGGCAGCAGACTAAGACACCTAATGGAACTGAGCCACTTTTCTTTCCGAGCGCGTGTGCGCGCTGGGGGATGAACCAGGACTTCGCACATGCTAGATAAGCACTCTACCACACAGCTACATTCTCGGCCCAGAACTGAGCTATTTCTCAGAGTCACATCCAGAATATAAAATACGTTCTAGTCTGCAGGGTGACGCTAGTCTACATAGCAATACGCCTCAGCCCCGGAAGGGCTGCTTTACACCTTCCCACTCTGCACCAGTGAAACAGCCCTGACCGTCTGGACATCCCCATGAGGGGTCGGTGTGTGGCTGGGGGGACAGCAGGCGTGTGGGGCTGAGAGAAGCAACAGGATGGCCCTGCAGAGTCAGTGACACCTGGCAGCCCTGGGGCTCAACAGGAAATCCCAGCACGCTGGCCTGGGCAGTCTTTGCCAGGCTCCTGCCCTGACTCCCCGCAGCAGTAGTGGGACCCAGACTGGCCTTGAGACTGCAAGTGAGACACAAGAGAGGTGGCCCCTCCCTGTGGCCGGGGGCGGGGGGAGAGAGAGCCTGCTGTCCACTGTGACGAGGGTTGAGCCCTCCACCCCCAGCCACCACAGAACCACTTGCGAAATCTCTCTCAGCCTGTCAGTATTCCAAGCTCAAGGACTTTACCCTCTTGTCCCCACTCCTGGTCGCTGCTCTCGGATGAAATCAGAGGTCAGCAGTGACAATAAAGGAGCTTCGATTTCACCTTCCCCCTCCTGCCCCAAATCACACACACACATTCCAGACCTCAGCACTGCCCCTTCCTGATCCTCCTTAGCCAGAATAAATATTTAATTAGTTAAGGAGATGGAAACCTTCTGAACTGAACAAAATCAAATATAATTGCCCCAGTGGAACTTTATACACACACACACACACACACACTTTTCCTAGGGAAAAGTAGAAAATCGAACAGAGAAGAGACAAATGAAGAACCCTAGATATCTGCACACCTCCCACTCCTCTTTTCTCTTTCCCAATTTTTTTTTTTTGTTTGTTTGTTTTTTTGGCTTGGCCTGACTGGAAGTGGGGGACTATACCTGACCCAGTCACCTGACTGCTGTCCCCTTGGGGCCCTACCTTTCTTCCAATGAGTTCTAACACCAAGGGTACAGGCAGACATGAACTATGGACCCCATCCCTGTTCTGGACAAAGGAAACTGGCAGGGATGCTTCTCTTGTCAAGTGGCATTTGGCGGACCAGGGATGTAGCTCAGCAGCACAGCACCTGCCTGGCAAGCACAAGGTCCCGAGTTCAATTCCTGGTACCAAAAAAAAGGCACTTGGCAGGGTAAAGGATTTGGAGAGCTAGCTGGGGATCTGTAGGGTTCCCTCTCCCAGGAGCCAGGACTGTCTTGTCCCCGTCTTATGCTTACAAATAATGTGCAGCAGGGGCTGGGGATTTAGCTCAGCGGCATAGCGCCTGCCTGGCAAGTGCAAGGTTGTGAGTTCGATTCCCAGTACCGGAAAAAAAGCAAAGGGGGGGAAAAAAGTGCAGCACTGGGGAGACAGAGGCAGGCAGAATAGGCATAAGGGACGGTTAAGGACAAGCACTGGACAGTGCACCCATCACAGATCCTTCCTACCATCTTCCACTAGGCAGGGTGAAGGCAGGTGTTCAAGAAAGCACGGCGCGTCAGTGCAAAGAGACACAGGCCTGGGTCTCAGGCCTTCTGGGGCCACTGTTCTCCCTCTTTGTCCTGGACTTCCGCTAGCAGAGGTACCAGACTTGGCAGAGCCAAGACTTCGGACTCAACTGGAGGGGAAAAGGTATCAACTGAGATCCCAGCTGGCCTTACCTTGCACATCCCCACAGAACTTGTGGCAGCCCTGGCAACTTCTTGGTACCAACACACCAAGCCAAACAAGGGATCCCACAGACAGGAGGTGGGGATGGGAAAAGGTACACCCAGAATAGGAAGCCGGCTTTCCTGCCCCCTCAGTTCTCAGGGATTTCCTTGCAGAAAAAATTACACCTATACTTCTCCACTTTGAAATTATGTTCCCATGCTGGGGCAGGGGGATGCACATTTATTTATAATCCCAGCACTCCAGGAGGCTGAGGCAGGAGGATCACTGCAAATTCAAAGCCAGCCTGAATTACAAAGTGTGTCCCTGTCTCTTAAAACCAAAAAGGAGGAGGAGGAAGGGACAAGGGAGAAGACAACGAAGAAGATGGCACTGCACTCCCATATATGCAGAGATGTGCATGCACACACCTACCTCCCTGAGAGTCACAGACACCACTTTGTAAGCCATAGACTGGAGAGGGGCCAGTAGCACAGGGATTTTTTATGGGATTTTTTTGGGGGGGTACGGGGACTCAAACTCACAACCTACAGTTTACCAGGGAGAAGCTGTGCCGCTGAGCTATATCCACAGCAAGCGCAAGGATTTCGTGAGCATTGGATTACCAGGAACTTGAGCAGGGCTCTGCTCAGCCTTAACCTTTGCCCCAGGTCTATCAGACTATCCCCAAGACCCTCATAGGAGGATAACAAGAGGCAGGGGCCCCCTTGCAGCTAGTAGACTCAGAGGGCTGGGAGGGGAGCAAGCCTGAGAGGAAAGCATTCTCACAGGCTCACCATGGGAATAGCCTTCCTAGCTCTGGGTCTGCAGGAACAACTCCTCAGGCAAGGACAGAGTGAAAAAGGGAGGGTCTCGCAGTCTCCCAGCTTCCATTGAAGCTTGAGCAACTATAAAAGGGAGAGAGAAGGAATCCTAACACTTCCACCTTGTTGAAAACTTTCATTTCAGGCAGCAGGAGCTAGGAGGCTGCAGGAAATGGGCAAACCCAGGAAGATGTGTCACTGCCCCAAGCTGTAGCACAAGCCCCAGAATTTGGGTCAGATTCTGGGGATGGTGGGGGTGGGAGGCAGCAAGAACAGGGGTCCTCAGCCCTCCACAGGCCTACAGTTTGTCAAACACTATCCAAACCCACAGCCCCAGGGCCAGGAGAGGCCAGAGGTGAAGAGGCAGCAGGTGGAGCTGAAGGGCTCAGTGCAGAGCCAGCCAGCTGCTTGCCAGAGGCAAGGAAAGACAGGCTGAAATCTAGCCAGATCACCCGAGAGGAGGGTGGGGTGAAGGATGCCAGGGAGACAAGGATCTCTTTCTCTGTTTGGAAAGCATCTGTGCAGATGACTGTATGGTCAGGGCCGGGCCTTGAGGACAGGGCTGCAGACGTCCTTACCCTGAAGAGCCCCTCGCAAGTGCAATCAGCCTCGCGTTCAGGCCCAGCCACCTCAACTCTCTCACAGGACAGGATCCCTAGTGACCCGCTCGAACACAAGGGTGACCACCTGACAGAGGCCTCCCCTGAGTCGTTTTGGGAAGAAGCCTCACTCTGTACCTCAGAACCCCTTACTCCAGGGCCCTGCAACTCAGGGGACAGGGACCAGGCTTTGATGACAAGCAACCTGGCCTGGGGAAGAGATTAAAACCCCCAAGCCCAAGCCAGGCCGAGGACCCACGCCGCACACCTGCAGTTAACTCTGCGGCCAGAGAGCCTCCGGCACTCCTGGATAATTAGCAACCTCTATCCAGGGGAGCCCGTTTCCCCGGGTGCTGCCCGCCAGCCACGCTCGCCCCTAACGGTGTAGGAGCCCGGGCCCGGGCCGGGGCAGACCCAGCGCCCTCCTTCCTGTTTCTCGCTCGGCACATGGACGCTCCGACCTCCCTCGGGTGGGCACCGGGCCGGGCTCTGCGCTCCTGCACCCGGGCCGCGGCCAGGCCAGGCCGGGGCGACACCGCGATCCGCAGGCCGGGGCCGTCGCGAGAGTCCCGAGCTCGCTCCTCCCC
>NW_004955588.1:347239-357352 GCF_000276665.1 Chinchilla lanigera
GGCGGGAAGGACGGGCCCCGCGCCCGGGGCGATCGCCACTGCGGCCGAGCGAGCGGCAGAGCCCCCGTGGCCCCCGCTCCCCCCGCGCGCAAGACCCCGACTGGACCGGGCCCCGAAAGAGTCGCCCTGTTTTGCAAAGTGTATTTGAGCTTTCAGTGTACACCACGTTTGCCCTAATTCGTGGTACAGAGTTGCTTCCGCCCTTAAACAGGCTGATGAAATTGATGATTCAGAGAGATCGGCCCTGACTCCTACGCGGACAGAGCTTTACCAGGGTGTGCTGAGGGTTTGTTTACAGGGAGAGCTACTGTGTACTCTGCTTTTTAGAGTTCTCTGCATTGATGAAAGGATGGTTTTACGCTGTGACTGCGGCTTGTTGCATGGAGTCTCTAATCAAGTCCAAGTGCTTGACCGTTCCCCCTGGACGGGCTCTGACCCCCTCTAATGCAGGCTTCGGCCTCAGCTCGGCCTCTCTGGAAGGGCAGCAAGGCAGAAGCTGACTGTTAACTTCCAGCTTGTTTGTTAATTTGCCTTTAGCACTCAGACCACGGCTGGGAGGAGAAATGACACCAGCTGGCCGGTCCCCTGCACCAGCCCCCAGGGACGCGCCGGGCTTTTCCTTGATCTTTCTAGTTCCCAGCAGCCTCTCCTGTCCTGATCTCCTCTGCCCCTGCCTGCACTCCTCCCTTGTTAACCAGTCTTACCCTGTGGCTTTCCACCGGCCTTGTGACTCCCTCCACTCGGCCTTCCAGTTCCACAGTCCACACACAGGCACCTTTTCCCAGCCGGCTTCCAGGGGCTCCAGTTTGGGTCCCAGCTAACTTCGGCGACCCTCTGTAAACCCTGCCTACCCCTCTGCCGCTTGTCTCCCCTTTTCTAAGTCAGGTGGTCTCCTAGGCGCCCGGCTTTCTCACGCCCCGGGGACTTTTTACACGGGAAGACAGGACTGGCTTCCTCCCTCTTGTGTTTAGAGGCAGGCAGCGGCCGGTGCAGCTCAGCGGCAGGGCGCTTCCCTAGGAGGCACTGGGTGCAACCTCCAGCGCCGCAAGGAAAAAAAAGATAGCAGTGGGGAGGGGAAGTTTTGGGGCAGAAGTTGGATAATGAGCGCCTGAGAAATAAAGATAAGAGAGTGAGCCCCTCAGCCAGGAGATAAAGGAGCCCCTGGATGGAGTAGGGGACACTCGTTCTCTGCCAGCCTCAGGAGGATGCTCCGCACACCCTCCTCGGCTGGACCAGGAGATTATGATCACGGCCCTGCGGACCCCTCCCCCATCTCCGGGCTGGCACAGCCACACCCACCATGCCCAGGGCCAGCCTGCCTTGTGGTGACTCACTTCCTCTCTATGGTTGCTGAGGTGTCCCAAGGCAGAGGGCTGGCTCAGGGGTCAAATACATGAAGCCCAACTGGGGCCAGTCTGGGCTATGTAGAACTCAGGAGCCTATCTGAGTAAGGAGTGCAGCCTGCCTCCTGCCTGAACAGCCTCAGGTGTGGGGTTTCTGACAAGGAGTAAAATAGCCAAAAGAGATTCCTGTGTTCTCAAATCAAACAATGTGAAGTGTTGACTGAATAGCAATATGAGGCTTGGAGTTCGCAGACATATTTGTAGGCCGGGTGTGGTGGCACATGTCTGTAATCCCAGCACTCAAGAGGCTGACACAGAAGGATCACTTTGAGTTCGAGGCCAGCCTGAACAGCATAGTGAAACCCTATCGCAAAAAGACGTGTTTGTAAACGAAACAAGAAAAAGTGCAAAACAAAATGGGCCTGGAGTAGTGGTGCATGTCTGTAATCCCAGCACTTGGAAGGCTGAGGCAGAAATATTGCCATAAATTCGAGGCCAGGCTGGGCCACATACTGATTTCAACACCAGCCTGAGCTACAGAGACCCTCTCTCAAAAACAAAACAAAATCAGAGGGAATGTTCATGAGTCAATGACTAAACCACTGTATGTCACTGTTTTCCCCCTATGCACTGTTTTGTTTTTGTTTTTTGTTTTTTTGTTTTCTTTCCAGTACCGGGAACCGAACTCACGACCTTGCGCTTGCCAGGCAGGCGCTGTGCCACTGAGCTAGATCCCCAGCCCCCGCCTATGCACTGAAAGGAGCCCAGAATCAACCCCATCTCCATCCAGGCATAAAGGAAACACTGCAATAGTGCCTAGCCCTTGGGAAGTCAGTCACACATTTTTTTAGACAGGGTCTCACTATGTAATCCAGGTTGGTCTTGAATTTGCAGTCCTCCTGCCTCAGCCTCACTAGGGCTAGAACTACTGGTATTGGCTTCCATGCCTGGCTAGGCTCCTTGAATCAATAAGGAAGGGCAGCAGATTAGGTCATCCCTAAAATGTCCTTCAACCCTGAATCCCTAAAAAATGTAGAGCACAGGGGTGGGAAGTGATTAATAATGTGAAAATAAAAATAATAATAATAATGTGAAAATAACCTCCCTCCAGCCCTCCTATTGAACAAAACAAAGCCCGAGATTAAAAGTAGGAGAGTTTACCCAAGTTTCAGCAGAGCAGCTGAGAACACCACACATGCGCGAGCGCACGCACGCACACACACCACTTGGATTTTTTTCTGCCACGTGACTGAGCTCATGTCTTCTCCAGCCTTATAGGTCTTCCAGGTGTCCGCTGGAGAGGTTAGGACCGGGCAGACAAGTGCCCTCACCACTCCTGCTTGTCCTCCTAAGCCTGCTTGGCAGGTGCAGCCGGAAGAGTCTGAAGGGTTCCCAGAGATGAGGGTGTGGGGACCCCAGCTGTGGAACTGCTGCACTGTGGTCACCCAGCCTGAGAGTGGGAACCCAGCCCAAGCACTGTCCAAGGTCCGCCTCGATGGCGTGCAGTAAGCAGATAGCTGCTGAGGCTCTTTCCTGAGGCAGCCTGCCCACCCCATTTACCCAGAAGCTGTATTTCTCATCTGGGCTGAGAGCCCCTCAGGGTCCCAGGTGCAGTCAGAGCTGTCAAGTGGCCCCAAGGGGATTCCAGACTCACAGAGGCTGTTAATGCCCTCTTGTGGCCACACTGGAAATGGTGCATTGGGGAGAGCCAAGGTACAACTTCTTAGAGACAATGTAACAGTAACCGTTATAAAATAATATTGTAACAGCACTTATATATTAGTTAGGGTTCTTTGTGGTACTAAATGCAGGCTGCTCTACCACTGACGTCCACATCTATTTTATTTTATTTATTTATTTATTTATTTATTTTAAGATAGGGTCTCCCTATTTAGTTCAAGCTGGCCTTGAACTCACTAAGTAGCCCAGGCTGGCCTCAAACTTAAGACCATCCTTCTGCCTCAGCCTCCCAAATACTGGGATCACAGGCATGCACCTCCACACCCGGCCCAAATTTTTTCTTTTTTTTTTACTTTTTGAGACAGGGTCTCACTATGCAGTTCAAGCTGGTCTTAAACCCACTTTGTAGCCCAGGCTGGCCTTGAACTCTTGGCAATCCTCTTGCCTCTGCCTCCTGAGTGCCGGGATTACAGGCATGTACCACCATGCCCAGCTCCAATTTTTTGTTTACTTCACCTAACATCCTAATTTACTGGACACATCTCTGCCTTGTGTCACCACAACCATTACCTCACCCATTCCTCCCAGAAACTCTGTCCTCAGAGGCCCCACCTCTGTCCCCACTCAGCCTCTCCCATACCCTACTTGGAGGCCAGAACAGCTAAGGTCACAGAATAGCACAGGTGGCGGAGCGGGGGATTGAACCCACATTCTCTAGATCTAAAGCACTTGATTTCCACTTTCACAGGAGAAAAGTGAGAAGCACCATGGAAATCTCCCCGTGCACCCCACACTGCCGCTGGTGCAAAGTGCTGCAGGCCCCTCCTGGGCTAGGTCAGAAAAGTGTCAGAGGAGAGGAGGCGAGGGGAGTGGGGGGAGAGACTGCACTGGGGTCCCTGTGCTCAGCCTCCCCCCGCCCCAGGAGCCGTCAGTGAGCTTGGAGCAGCGCTCAGGGACAGCTCACCTGCAGCTCTGTGCACTGACAGCCTCAAGACCAGCTGCTGGGGTTGCATCACCTGCTGGTGAGGAGCAACCAGAGCAGCGGGCAGCCAAAAGGCCTCAGAAGGAGGCTTAGAAGCCGCCTCCTCCTGGCACTTTGGGAGCGCAGAGCTGCTGTCCACGGGGAACACCCTGCGCGTTTTTGTCTCTTGGCTGCTGACTGATCCCGCCGCTGCATACCTTCACCCTTCCTTCTGCACAGATGTAAACACCCTGTTCCCCGGGCCTCCCCAGGCTGGCTGGCTCTAGTCAGGCTGTGGTCAGGGAGTTTCTGAGCCGGGAGCCCCTCCGGGATGCAGGCTGGGGTGCCCCGCTGGTATGTGCTCCAACAGGTTTTTCTCTATCGGCCTTGAAATCAGCCTGGAGCCCGTCTGACCTGCCCCTGCCCCCCGGGGAGCTGGAGCCAGTGACAGAGCCGGTCAGAGGCTAGACACAGAAACTGGGTCTCTGGGCCCACTCGGTCCCCCAGGGGACGCAGCTTACAAAGCCTCCTGTGTCCGTGCTGGGCGCCGCCAGGCTGAGCGAGTTCCCCTGTGTGGGTTCCCACCCAGCTTCGGGAGGAGAGATGCTAGGCGAGGAGGTGTCCACATGCGGCACCTGGCACAGCTAGCCCTCCCCGTGTCTGGGAGGGGCCAGGGCCCAAGACAACAGCTGGGTTGGTCTTCAAGAGAGGCCATCTGACTGGCTGCCCCGCCTGCACTGCCCACGCCCCCTCTCTACCAGGCTGCACAGGAGCTGGCGCCCACACAGAAGGCCACCAGCCACAGCACCTGCCACACCTCCAGCACCTCTGGGTGAGCCAGACCTCCTGGGTCCTCGGCTGGGGAGGGGCATCACCGGTTGCTTGCAGAAGGGAAGACTTCTTTCCTTTCTGGATGTGACACTGCCTGCTCTCTTGTCCAGGTGGCCCTGTCCCTCAAGGACACAGATTCATCTCAGCTCAGACCTCGAAGCTGGTGACCGAGGAGCCTGCTGCAGTCCCCAGGGGAAGGGCAGACAGCAGGTGCGCTCTGCAGGCAGGGTTTGGGGCTGCCTGTGGTGGAGCTCGACCTGGGAGAGCTGCAGCTGGGGCATCTCCCACTCCCTGGACTTGGTCATGGCACCTCAACACCCCACACTGCCCCAGGAGAATCCTGCTAGGCTGTGGACCTCAGACCAAGGGCTGAGGAGCCTTGCGTCCAACTTGGAGTTAGGGAGGGTTTGGTTGGTGCTGTTCTAGCAGTCTCTCTGGTCAACCCTGACTTAGTGAAGTGGGGAGCTGTCCCCTCCGCCTCCTTTTTGCTTTTCCTCCCCCGTGCCCTTGCCCTTGCCCTCTGGTCCATGTTCCTAAGCCTGCTAAGCAGGTTAATATTCTTCTCCTTTTATCTGCAAGATAAAAGCATTGGCAGTGGAAGTCCAGGCCCCAGTGCTGGGGACACTGGGAGAGCTGCCTGGGCGGTCACCTCCTCCTGCCTTCTTCCCTTAAGGCAGCTTGTTGAACCATGGCCGTGAGCAGTGGAGCAGCGGGGCCAACACTGACCCAGGAAATCCTCAGCCACCTGGGCCTTGCCAACAAGGTAGGAACTGCTGGGATTTTAGAAATATGGTCTTGGGGGAGGATTTTTATTTGTTTGGGGGGGGGTTTGGGTTGTTACTGTTGTTGGTTTTTGTCTTTTCAAGACAGAGTCTCATGATGCAGTTCTGGCTGGCCTTGAACTTATTTTGTTTCCCAGGCTGGCCTAGAATTCACAGCAGCCCTCCTGCCTCAGCCTCTTGAGTGCTAGGATTACAAGTGTGCACCACCATGCCCAGCTTTGATTTTGTTTTTATTGACAGGGTCATACTATGTTGCCCAAATTGCCCCAAACTCCAGATGCTCCTGCCTCAGCCTCCCAAGTAGCTGGGATTATACACATGTGCCACCACTGCCAGCTAAGACTCATTTTCAATGTATCAACTCAGAAGCTATGAGAAGATGGGGGAATAGGAGAGGGAGAGTGGACCTAGCTGGGCACTGGGGCAGGCAGGAAAGGCCCCTCCTAATTTCCCCTGCTCTCACAGCCTGCAGCTTGGGGGACACTGGGCACTCTCAGGACCTTCTTGAGCTTCAGTGTGGACAAGGATGTCCAGAGGCTACTGAGAGCCATCGCAGGCCAGGGTAAGCCCCTTCCCTCTGTGCTCCAGTGGACCTGTAAGAATCCAGGAAGGAGGTGCTAACAGCACTCCCACTGTTTGCGAAATGCCTTAATCCCTGCATGTCCAGTCCCATGGCAGCATCACATCTATCACATCGTCCTCACAAGCCTGTGAGGTGAGCTTGTCATTCCCACCCTACAGATGAGGAATCTAGGGCTCAGGGAGGTGCTTAATAGGCTCACCCAGGCTCACACAGCTCATAATACATTTCACAACTGAGATTCTTTTTTATTTTTTTGCTCTGGGAGCTGAACCCAGAGCTTTTTCACTGAGTTATAGCCCCAGCCTTGTTTTATTTTGGTTTTTGAGGCAGGGTTCCACTGTGTAGTCCAGGCTGGCCTTGAACTCATGGCAATACTCCTACCTCAGCCTTCTGAGTGCTGGGGTCACAGATGTGTGCCACCACACCCAGCCACCCAGCGCCTTTTTTTTTTTTTTTGGCCAAGTACACCATTGTTTTATGTTCCTTTTTGATCTTCTGGATTTTTTTTTTCTTTTTTTTTTTTTGGTCTTTTAAAGACAAGGTCTCACTATGCAGTAGGCTGGCCTCAAACTCACAGTGATCCTCCTACCTCAGCCTCCCAAGTGCTGGGATTACAGGTGTGGGCTACCATACCTAGCCATTTTTTATTTTTAATTTTGAGACAAGGTCTCATCAAGTCATTAACCTGATCAGGCTGGGCTCAAACTGTTATTTTCCTGCTTCAGCCTCCCAGAGAGCTGGGATTATAGACAGGCATATACTACCGCACACAGAATTGAGAATCTAAACTAAATTAGCCAATCTAAGGATTTAAAAAAAAAAATCAGGAGGCAGGAATGATGGGGACTGAACCCATAACACTTTCACTAAGCTGTATCCCCAACCCTTTTTAATTTTTATTTTGAGACAGGGTCTTGCTAAATTGCTAAACTGCCTAGGCTGAGCTCAAACTTGGTTGGTTTTGGGGGGGGTTTTTTGTTTATTTTCCAGTACCAGGAGTCAAATTCACGACCTCACACTTGCCAGGCAGGCCACTGTGCCACTGAGCTAAATCCCCGGCCCCTAGGCTCAAACTTGTAATCCTCCTGCCTCAACCACTGTGCCCAGCTTAGAACTGAGATTTTAGACCTGGGCATAATGGTATTCACCTGTAATTCCAGCACTTGGTAGGCTGAGGCAGGAGGATGGCCACAAGTTCAAGGCCAGCCTGACCTGCATAGTGAGACCCTGTCATAAAAACAAAGAACTGAAAAGAAAAGAAAGAAAGAAAGATCTGAGAGTCTCAGCCATGTTAGCCAATTCCAAAAAGCCTTTTTTTTTTTTTTGACCATCACAAACTGGCCCCCTTTGCCTAAATAGGTATCAGATTTGCATGCCATTTTGACATTTTATTTGCGTCTTTTTTAGATAAAATGTAAACAGGGTGAGGTAACCTGGCTCCTTCCCTACCTGGCCCCTCCCTAGACCCTGTGGTCTGCCCCACAAAGCAGGGCCCCAACCCTGCGAAGGCCCTGACCCCAGCCCCACCTTCCCCTTGCTCAGCTGTGGACCATAGTGCCATCATCGACGTGCTGACCAATCGCAGCAGAGAGCAGAGGCAGCTCCTGTCCCGAGCTTTCCGGGAGCGCACTCAGCAGGTAAGATGCTGATCCCCGGAGCAGGGTCCAGGGTGAGAGCCCCCTGCGGGACTTGGGGTACAGCAAAAGCAGCTGAGGTCAGCCCCTGCTCTGAGATGAGATTTAAAAAACAGCCAAATCTTCCCAAGCCCTCCACACTTCTGGCACCCCTGACCCCAGGGGTCCCCTTGCCTCTGCTGTGGGGTCACTTTGTCTAGGACCTGCTGAAGACCCTGCAGGCGGCCCTCTCGGGAAACCTGGAGAGCGTCGTGGTGGCCCTGCTGCAGCCTACAGCGCAGGCTGATGCCCAGCAACTGAGGGCGGCGTTGAAGGTACCAGGAGCGGTCACCTGCGGGGCTCCGGGACCCGCGGACACTGAGGGGAGGAGAAGGGCTCCTCTAACCCTCCCAGGCCAGCCCTTAGGCGAAGCGGCCATGCCTGCTGTCTGCCCTTCTGTCACCACCCTGACGACACCTAAGAACACTTCCTGGCTCAAGTCTCAGAGCAGCTGCCCATTTCCATAGGCCTCAGGCTCTGCTGAGGATGTCGCCCTGGAAATTCTTGCCACCCGAGCCCCGCCCCAGCTGCAGGAGTGTCTGACAGCCTACAAACACCGTGAGAATGTGGGCGGGCCCCCAGGCCACAGAGGGCCAGGGAGCGGTAGGGCAGTCCCCTCCCACATCCCCTGGACAGCCCTCCGGGACCCTGACTGGCCACACGTGATTGTTAAGAATGAGAAGCAATGATTAATCCGGGGTTCCTGGGCAGATTCCAAAGTAATGACAAGGCTAGGCATGGGAAGAGTCCCAAGGCATGCCCGTGTCACCTCCCAGGCCCCTGCCATCCGCCGTGGCAGCGTCTCCAGCTGCAGGCACCCTGGGCGCAGCCCGAGGGGAAGTTAGGGTGTCACCTCTTTGGCCCTGGCGGATGGGCTGGCTGCCACCTGCCGCAGCACTAATTCATAACCAGGGTTGCCTTGCCCCGTCTTGGCATCTCCCCTTTTCCTCTGGTGTCTAACCTCAGCCTGCGGTCTGCCCCTTACCTCCCTCCCTCTCTCCCCTCCTTCCTTCGTTGTTGGGCTGGGGATGGAACCCAGGGCTTGGCACACACTAGAGAAGCACTCTGGTACTGAGTAAGGAGGTGTACCTTCATGTTTTCCTCTTTCCCTCCCTCTTTGCCCTTCCCGGCTCTTCCCAGCTTCATACCCTCTGCGCATCCCCTTTGCGCACTGACTGTCGTCCCTGCGGGGCTGGCCCCAGCAACCTTGCCTCACGGTGCGGCTTTCCTGTACCGCTGTCCCCTGGGAGCCTCTCACAGTGGCTGCCTCCCGCCTAGCAGCTTCGTGCTGGGAACGAGGGCACCTCAAGCCCAGAGATGTTCTCAGTGCCGTGGCAGCACTTGGGCCTCACATCCTGGGAACAGGCAGCCATCAAGCTCCTCTGAGCAGGAGACAGCAGGGCTGGCAGGACAGAGTGAGTCAGGCGTTTGATAGGCCCTGGGGTTGTCCCCTCCGGGGAAGATAAGGAGTCAGAGAGCTCCTGGCCCCACCCCAGGTTTCCAGGTGGAAGTTGAGGAGGACATCAAGTCTGAGACCAGTAGCATCTTGCAGGACCTGCTCCTCGCCCTGGCCAAGGTGAGGAGGACTGGCCTGCCAGGGAAGAAAGTTACCCTCATCGGGTCAGGATGGGCAAGAGCAGAAGCGCTGCTATTGTGTGGTAAACAAAAGGGGGTTTTGGGAGACCCACAGTGGGGATATTCAGGATTTTTTTTTTGGTATCAGGAATCGAACTCAGGACCTTGCACTTTGCCAGGCAGGCACTTGTGCCACTGAGCCATATCCCCAGCTCACACTGGGGATAAAAGACTGCCCCTTGGTGGCACAAGCCTGTAATGCCAGCATTATGGGAGGCTGAGGCAGGAGAATCACACGTTTGAGCCCACCCTAGAAGGGCCCGAGATCCAGCTCAGTGGCCAGGAACAGGCCTAGGTAACTTAGTAACTTAGAGACCCTGTCTCAAAATTAAAAACAATGAAAAAAAAAAAAAAAAAGAGCTAGAGCCGGGCATGGTGATACACGCCTGTAATCCCAGCACTCGGGAGGCTGAGGCAGGAGGATCGTTGAGAGTTTGAGACCAGCCTGGGCTACACAGTGAGGTCAAGGTCAGCCTAAACTGCATAGCAAGACCCTGTCTCAAAAAGACCAAAAAAAAAAAGAGCTAGAGAAGTAGCCCAGTGAAAAGACCCTGGGTTCAATCCCCAGTTACACGCAAGAAAGAAGGAAAGAGAAGGAAAGAAAGAAAGAAAGAAAGAAAGAAAG
>NW_004955588.1:357452-361077 GCF_000276665.1 Chinchilla lanigera
AGAAAGAAAGAAAGAAAAAGAAAGAAAGAAAGAAAGAAAGAAAGAAAGAAAGAAAGAAAGAAAGAAAGAAAGAAAGAAAGAAAGAGAAAGAAAGGCAGACCTCCTGAGAACCTGAGAAGTGTCTCCTTTCAGGGAGGTCGTGAGAACTACTGTGGCATCACTGACTACAATCTGGCAGAGCAAGATGTCCAGGTGAGCTGAGGCCTAGGCCTTTGTAAGGCCGTGCACATAAGACGCAACCCCACCCCACATCTCTCACAGCCTGGCTGTGCTCCCATGTCCTGCAAATGGGTTTCTGCCTCGGGCAGGCATGGCCCAGGGGCCTGGCAGTCATCTCACAGGAGCTCATCAGCGGTCTCCTCCTGAGAAGATGCCCCAGACCCTATCCTGGGCACTATTTCTTTCCTGGGGCACCAGGAGTTTTCCAAAGCAGAGAAGAGTTGTGTGGGCAGAGCTGATACCTTAGCCTTGTTCTTTCATGAATACATAATACACACACATACACCTGTGTGCGTGCATACATGTACATACTGCACACACAGATACACAGGCACAACACCGCACACACGTACACATCTGTGTGCATGCATACATATACACACTGCACGCACATACACATGGCACACACATACACATGTGTGCATGCATACATGGCATGCATACATGGCATGCATACATGTGCATGCATACAGGCATACACATTGCACACATACAAGTTTACAGGTTAAAATCCCCTTTTCCATCCTTAATCTCCCTTCCATCATTGTCATGATGGATTCTGGGAACATCCCAACCATAGCTGATTCCTGCCTCCATCCCAGGCGCTCCAGCAGGTAGAAGGGCCCGGCACAGAAGGTACATGGGTCGTGATCTTCACCCAGCGCAACCCAGAACACCTCAGGCGAGGTACACATGGGCCTTCTTAATCCCTCAGCTTGCTTGGATGACGAGCTGTGGTGGAGGGAGGTAGGGGGAACCCCTTTCTCCGTGATGACTACTTCCACCAACACCAAGTTATCTTTCTAACTACTCCCCCACGCAAGTGTTTGACCTGTACCAGTGGTGCACTGGGCAGGCGCTGGAGGAGGCTGTGAGAGACCGTTTCCATGGAGATGCCCAGGCAGCCCTGCTCAGCCTAGGTAGGGACCCAGCCGAGGCGTGGAGTAGGGGTCTTTCCTGGGATGGGACACTGAGGCCCCAGGCCTGCCTCTCCATCTCTGCCTCTCTGCTTCCAGCCTCAGTGGCCAGGAACACGCCGCTGTACTTTGCTGACAAACTTCACCGGGGCCTCCAGGTAAGACACATGCTCCCTCCCCTCCTCGTGGAGCCAAACTGGGCGGGGGTGGGGGCAGGGCTCTTCCTGGGCAGAAGAGGAGTTTCAGGCTGCCGGTAACATAACAGTGTCACGTGTACTTCTATAAAGCCACAGCAGCCCTCTTCCCCTGCAGTTCCCAGCAGTCTTCTTGTGGGTAGAAGGGCCCGAGATCCAGCTCAGTGGCAGAGGGAACCCTTCTCTACAGAGAGCAGAGCCCCTGCCTTATAAGGGGAGGGGAGGGAGCTTCAGTTAGAACTAAGCTAGCTGACCAGCAAGAACATGAAAACTGTTTGGGCCTTGTTAATGCCTATGCGATCAAATATAGATATGAATCTGCTTTGTAACAGTGCACTGTAGCCAGACATATTGCCATACGCCTGTGATCCCAGCACTCTGGGAGGCTGAGGCAGGAGGATCACAAGTTCAAGCCCAGCCTATGCAATTTAGTGGCTTACAGGCATCGTGATGCACACCTGCAATCCCAGCACTCGGGGAGGCTGAGGCGGGAGGATTGTTGGGAGTTCGAGGCCAGCCTGGGCTACAAAGTGAGCTCAAGGCCAGCCTGAACTGCATAGCTAGACCCTGTCTCAGAAAGACCAAAAAAAAAAAGAAAGAAAAAGAAAAAAAAGCCTTTTAGTGGCTTAGCGAGACCCTGTCTCAAAGTAAAAAATGGCCTGGAGAGGTGCCTCAGTGCAAAGGCCCTGGATTTAATCCCTGGTGCTTTTTTGTCAGTTGTAGGCAGCAGCAGCGGTACTAACGTTAGAATGACAGGAGCCAGCGTTTGTCAGGTATTTATTGTGTGCCAGGGTTATCCCGAGAGTGTTACACATGTCAGCTGATCATCACAGCTTCGCTCCATCCTTGTGTCATAGCTAAAACACCAAAGAACGAAAAGCTGGAGAGCCTGCCCCAAATCACACAGCTAGTAAGTGATACAGCCTCCCTAAGGAGCACAGAATAATTTAGGGCATTCGCCACCCTGTGTCACTTAGCCTGCTAGCTTAGCACCGAGGGATGGTCAGCGTTTGTTCTGTATCGTCCATTCTTGAACCAGCAGCCTCAGTTTGAGTCCACCAACAGGATTCAGTCGTTCTGTGCCATGAACCAGGCCCCCTGTGAGAATCACCCCTCAAAACCTAGATATAAAAAATTCACCAAGTTACAGAGAGTAAAATGTGAAGAAGGTAGAAGAGATCATTTTGGTAAATGGACAATAGTTCTCTGTGTGCTGCCTGAGAAGCCAGCATGGCTTGTTGACAAAAACCAAGTCTATAGAGCTGTAATCCTAGCTGCTCAGGAGGCTGGGGCAGGAGGATTCAAATCTAGCCTTCTCTGTTTATTTATTTATTTTTTGGTATCAGGAATTGAACTCAGGACCTTGCATTTGCCAGGCAGGTGCTTATGCCACTGAGCTATATTCCCAGCCCTTCAGGCTTAATGTTTTAATTCTTAAACCAAGAACTTCTCTAGGAAATTTTTATTTTACTCTTTATGTATATTTGGGTTTCGATATAAGAGAAACCATGTGATATTTAAGCTTGTTTCTAATTTATTTTCCCTAACATTATGGCCTCCAGGTGTATCTGTTTTTCTACAAATGACTCATTTATCTTTTTTTTTTTTTTGAGACAGGATTTTGCTATATAGCCCAGGCTGGCCTCAAACTCATGGTGATCCTCCTGTCTCAGCTTCCCAAGTACTGCACCACCACACCTGGCAAGTTTATCCTTCTTTATGGCAGAGTAGTACCATAAATGTGTATAAATCCACATTTTCTTTATCCATTCATGTGTTGATAGGCATGTAGGCCACTTCCAAGATTTAGCTATTGTGCTGGGAGTGATGGTACACAAGGCAGGAAGACCACCATGAGTTTGAGGCCAGCTTGCACTACATGGCAAGACCCTGTCTCAAAACAAAAACAAGGGGCTGGGGATTTCGCTCAGCAGCACAGCGCCTGCCTGGCAAGCACAAGGTCGTGAGTTTGATTCCCGGTACCGAAACAAAACAAAACAAAACAAATTTAGCTATTATGAATTGTATTGTTATGAATTCAGGTATTCAAGTACCACTGTAATATGTCTTCAATTTTTTTTGGACAGTGAAAGAAATTTTATTTGTGAAAATTTTGAGCAGTACACAATCCTTCTTTCTTTTTTTGTCTTTTTGAGATGGTTCTGCTATGCAGTTCAGGCTGGCCTTGAGCTCACTTTGTAGCCCAGGCTGGTCTCAAACTCGCAACAATCCTCCTGCCTCAGCCTCTCAAGTGCTGGGATTATAGGCGTGTGCCACCATGCTCAGCTCTTTTTT
>NW_004955588.1:361177-397123 GCF_000276665.1 Chinchilla lanigera
TTTTTTTTTTTTTTTTTTTTTTTTGTCTTTATTGAGACAGGGTCTTGCTATGCAGTTCAGGCTGGCCTCAGACTCACAAAGATTCCTCCTGCCTCAGCTTCCCCAATGCTGGGATTACAGGCGTGAGCCACCATGCCTGGCTAAAGATTTTTTGTGTGTGTGGTACTGGGAATCGAACTCAAGATCTTGCACTTGCCCGGCAGATACTTGTGCTGCTGAACTACATCCCCAACCCTCACAATTCTAAAGCTCCACACAGGTAGTACAAAGGATAAGGATAGTATTTTAAGAAAATCTAGGGCCAGGCCAGCCTGAACTGCATAGCGAGACCCTGTCTCAAAAAGACAAAAGAAAGAAAGAAAGAAAAAGAAAATCTAGTCTTTTCCAAAAAATTAGTAAGCATGACAGAGTGGAGTAACCCTTACATGAGAATTGTGTGTATGTGTGTCAGGAGGGTACTGGGATTGAGCCCAGAGCTTATGCAAGCAAACTAGACAATTGCTCTTAGGTTAAAAATTATTTCAAAGAATTTGTGAGCTTTAAGGTGATCACAGCTTTCAGAGTGGTAGCACAGGAGCTTACAGACACCACATAGATAAGGAACAAAAGTTACCTGCAGAAAAAGGTCTTTTGATTAAAATGGGGAGGACAGTGTAAAGATATTTACAAGAGGAAAATTAGTTGAGAATAAAGTAATAGTTACAAAAATATTATTCCTCTGTAACCATGAGGAAGCCCAGCAAGCTCTCAGAACTCCGGCTTTCTTCTGTTCTTGCTTCTGTTTCCCTCGTGGCTCTCCCTGGTCTGGAGATGAGGCTGCACATTTTCACGGCCGCCCCTCAGTGCAGGCGTGTATTGGGAGCAGCCTCTCTTTTCGCTCGCCACCATGGCTTCAGCTTCCTCACAGCTGAGGGGAGGAGACGAACATGCTGCGATCAGACACGCTGGCTTCTTATTGGAGCTGGGGTCTGCGTGTCAGGCTTGTGGACTGTGATGCGGTGATGGCAGCAGCAGGAGCCCCCTCGGCGGTCTCTGACGTGGCCGTCGGGCTGTTCCCAGGTGTGGTCACATGTGGAGACTTTTGGCTGGAGTCTTGGTCAGGTGGCGCTTTTGCTCGTTGTCTTTAGTGTCAGCTGAAAACCTGACATGGGTTTTAGTAGCAGAGTGCTTAGCCAAACCCTTTGGGCCCATGGTATGGCCTGGCAGGGCTGCTGAGGGCAGGCTGGTCCTCCGCCTCTGTGGGAACTGGAGTCGGGGCCTCTCCCTTAGGGCCAGCGGCTGGTTTGTCTTTTAGATGAATTTTGTTTCTTTCTTAATATGTTCATCAGGGGACTCCATTTCCTTAAAAACGAGCTTCATGGGGCTTTTTATTTTTTTGTTTTGTTTGGTTTTTTTTTGCCTTTTTGAGACAGGGTTTCACTATGCAGTTCAGGCTGAACTTGAGCTCACTTTGTAGCCCAGGTGGGCCTCGAACTCACAGTGATCCTCCTGCCTCAGCCTCACACCCAGCTTTTTAAAATTTTGGAGTAGTGACTGCAGTTCATTTCCTGTTCTTTGTAGAGAGAATTTCTTTCTGAAGGTTCCTTTGAATCTTTATCACTTATTTCACTTTTTCCTGAGGAAACTGCATTCTCTTGTCCTAGGGACCGTCTGTGGCAGAGAAGGGACTTTTGAAATAGTTCTCAGATCCTGCTCTTCCTGCCTTTCCTGGTTCCACAGTTCAGTGTAGACTCTGCTTATCTCAGCAGGACCCTGCTGGGAGGCGGCTCCCAAGGGCCATGATAGGGTTGTAACTTAGTCTTATCACAGAAGGATGCAGACGTTTAACTTTCAACCTGATTGCTATTTTCTTTTTTGCTTCCTGTTTAAGGTGGGCTTTCAAGGCTTATTACAGTATCTACCCTCAGGTTAGCCCAGAGGTCCAGACCCTTGGCCAGGTTCTGCAGATCACTGTACTTAAAAGAGTTCAGCTTCCCTGCAGAAGGGACACTCATGTTCTAGCTCTGCACCGGACACCCAGAAGAAAGGAAACTGATCTATGCAGCACCATTCCAAACTGTGGCACCAGGGCTGGGGATTTAGATCAGCTGCACAGCGCCTGCCTGGCAAGCGCAAGGCCGTGAGTTTGATTCTTGGTACTGGAAGAAAAACAAACAAAAAAGAAAAAACAAAAACCAAACTGTGGCACCGATTTTTAATTCCTAGAAGGGGATTTCTAGTTTTAGTTTTTAGTTTGTTGTTTTGTTTTGGTTTTTGGGTCTTGCTGGCCTGGAATTCTTGGTAATCCTCCTGCCTCAGCCTCCTGTTTTTCTGATATGTGAGCATGCACAGCTATAAACCTCCCTATTAGGACTGCTTTCACTGTGTCCCAGAGTGTGCTGTACTGGCACTGTCATTTGAGTCTATGAACAGCCTAATTTCTTCCTTGAGTTCTTTGGCATCATTTAGCAGATGTTGGATCCAGTTCTCGTGTTCTCTTGTTTTTGTTTTATTTTGTTTTTTTGTGTTTTTGAGACAGAGTCTCACTATGCAGTTCAGACTGGTCTTGAGATCATTTTGTAGCCCAGGCTGGTCTTGAACTTGCAATGATCCTTCTGCCTCAGCCTCCTCAGTGCTGGAATTACAGGCATGAGCCAAATTCATGGGGACAAAGGATTTTGTCCTTTTATGGAACTCCTAATGTTATGGAGGCAGGTGGGGTGTCCCCACCGCACTCCTAATTAATTTATTAACAAATTAATAATGGAACTCCTAATAATATGAAACTCCTAGTGGCTCATATTACACTATTAAAGTGTAATTCAAACCACGCCCAGCTGTGTCCTCACATTGATCACTTCTGCTGCCCATACCTTCAATCAATATAATTTTTAATCCTCTAAATTCCTTTTTGGAACCTTTTCATGGACTCCAATTCTTTGCAAACTGGTTTGTTTTTTTTTTTGTTTTGTTTTTTGGTCTTCTTGAGACAAGATTTCACTATGCAGTTCAGGCTGGCATCGAACTCACAGTGATCCTCCTGCCTCAGCCTCCCAAGTGCTGGGGTTACAGGCATGTGCCACCATGTCCAGCTCAGCTGGCTTTTTATTAGTGTTTACTATATGCCTAGATTGCTTCATTTAATACTTCCATTGTCTGTTTAGTTATATCTGCTATGATCCTTTTGTTTAAAAAAAGATTTCATTTTAAAAGAAACATTGTGACTGGAGAGGGGTTTTATAGTTTAGAGTTCCTTATCCATCTTCTGCCACCTCCCAGTTCATATTGAACCCAACCCATATTGCAATGGTAGATAAGCTGTTCATGTTTTAGATGGTCAGGATCAGTCCTGTCCCATTCGTCACGGATACAGCCTAGTGGCAAAGTCCAAGAGGTTTCCCATTGACTCAGCTTGGGGTCTTGGTCTGTAGTACCTGAACTTTACTCCTGGCTGGCTACGTCATACTGGCTCACCAAATAAATGACACTAGGTTTTGGGTTGCTCGCCTCTCCTTCTGGAGTTGGATCCCAGGTTCTTCTTGTTTCAAACACAGAACTGAATGAAACAAGCAAAAAGCAGTTGCAAGGTTTATTTGAAAAAAAAAAAAATTATTTGAAAAAGTGAAAATGAAGAGGGAGGGAGAAACTGGCTCTGCAGAGTGAGCCTGGGCCAAGTAAGGGAGGAAAAGCAAGATAAAAGCACACCCTGGAGGACACAGGGCAGTATGCTGAGGAATACCACATAGCCTATCCGCTATGATCCTGCTGAGCCCCTCATTGATGTTTTTTAGTCTCCTCTGCTATCTTTTCAAATAATTTGGGTATTTGACTTTTGCTTTCCTCTTCCTTAACACTCCCAGGATCATCTTTGGGGGAGTTGGGAGTTTCTCAAGGCAGTCTGTTGCCTTGTCTTCTTACAGTGTATTTCTACTGTTTGTACCAGGACTCGAACTCAGGACCTTACGCTTGCCAGGCAGGTGCTGTGCCGCTGAGGATATATCCCCAGCTCTTCTACTGTTTTTTGTTCCATTTGTTTTGTGCTTAGGTTTATGGGCAATTATAGTGGAAAGACTCTTGCTAGTATGCAGATCTCTTCAGTCTGCTTTTCAGGAAGGCACACTGCGTATGGCTAACCATAGTCCTTTGCCTTTATCCAACCACCTCTATTCATTTGGGAGGGGAGGATAGACTGCAACTGGTCCAACACCCAGTTCTCCAGGAATAGACTATTGCTAATTAAAGTATTATTAATCTCAAAGGTAATCTAGGCGTTGGCATAGAGAAAACCGTTTAATAGCAATAATTATGCAACCCTGAGAATATCAAGCAAATCAGCAATAATATCATCCAAAGGCAGGTGCAGTGGCTCATGCCTGTAATTCCAGCACTTGGAGGCTGAGGAAAGAGGATCATTACGAGTTCGAGACCAACCTGGGTTTCAAAGTGAGCTCAAGGCCAGCCTGAACTGCATAGCGAGACCCTGTCTCAAACACACACACACACACACACACACACACACACACACACACACACACAAAATCCAATAATGTACTGACCTTAACTATAGAAAGAAATCCATAAGTACAAAAATTTCACAATTGTAGTACAAACACAAGACAGCTCAATTTTTGTTTTTTTTTTTTTTGAGACAGGGTCTTGCTTTGCATTGCAGGCTGGCCTTGAACTTACTACGTAGCCCAAGCTGGCCTCAAACTCATGGTGATCTTTCTGCCTCAGCCCCCTGAGTACTGGGATTAAAGTTATATGCCATCATACCCAGCCCAAAACAATCTAGATATTGACAGAGAGCAAATATGTACTAAATGCAAAACTATCTGGCATGGTGGTACATGCCTATAATCTTAGCACTTGGGAGGCTGAGGCAGGAGGACTGTTGCAAGATCGAGACCAGCTTGGGCTACAAAGTGAGCTCAAAGCCAGCCTAAACTGCACAGTGAGACCCTGTGTCAAAAAGACAAAAATATTAATAAATATTAATAGTTACACTATTAAAGACATAAGGGGTTGGAAATAGAAGAATGCAAGAAGAAAAATTTGAAAAATTAAATAATGGTAGATGAGGGAGGATCAAAAAGTGACACAAAGGATCTTTTTTTTGTTTTGTTTTTTTGAGACAGGGTCTCACCATGCAGTTCAGGCTGGCCTTGAGCTCACTTTGTAGCCCAGGCTGGTCTCAAACTCTCAGTGATCCTCCTGCCTCAGCTTCCTGAGTGCTGGGATTACAGGCGTGCACCACCATGCCCGGTGACACAAAGGATCTCATTAAGGAGTAGAAGGATGTTTACAGAATTAGGTAAAGGTAACAGAAGAAAACAAAGGAGAAATGGAAGATAAAAAAGGGATGAAAGAAGAAAAAGAATATAAAGGATGAAAGTAAGGAAAAAAAGGCAGAAGGAGAAAGGAAAATGCCGCAGGCTCCAGTACGTTAGTGAAGAGGAAAGAGAAAGGGAAATAAAAGGAGTAGGAAAACAGAAAGAAACTTCTCCGTACTTCTGAAGGAGTGGATTTTGTCCTGGATCCAGAGTTTTGGCATCCAGCAGTTCAGTTTTCTCGTGGCCTGTGGGTCTGTGAGGTGCCTCCTCCCTTCAGAGGCCCCTCTATCAATGTGGCACCAGCAGCGGCATCCCCACCGCACCAGCAGATGGGAAGGCAGTCAGACCCCAAGTCGGTGCTGGGGGGAGGCAGTAGGGCTCAAGCACGCAGTGCTGGCACTTTCAGACGCTGCGCAACTCAAGCTAGTCCTGGACTCCCGCTGCAGAGGTCAGGGCTCATCTCCTTCCTGGCTGAGCTCAACTCCGTTGGGGGTCTCTTTCCAGCCTGCTCCCTGTCCGCAGCTGTCTCTCACGCTGTCAGTGTAGGAGGGCAACACAGGGGACCCTGAAGTGAAGCAGTTGTGCCCCCCCCCCCCGATCAATTTTCAAACAACCAACCCTTTCCTGGAATGGTGCCCAACCAAGCACTCTCTGGCAACATGCTGGGCACGGTGCTGGGACCCCATCTGGCTTCTTTCCTCCCTGGGTGGAGGAAATCCCCCTGGAGTAAAACCCTGCACTGTTCCTGCAGATCACCACCCCCTGGAGCCTGCATGGGCAACCCCGTCCACACCCCCGTTTCTCCCGTAGACCCCAGCACCCACCTTGATTCTGCAGAGCTGGGCTCCCCTCCTGATGGGCTGTGAGCCAGGGACAGTGTGCAGACTGTTTTGTTGCCTTCTCTGTGGTGTGGTCTGTCTTTCAAACTTCTCTGTAGCTTTTAATTTTCCTATCAGCTCCTTCCCGATTCCTGGCAATCTACTTCTCTTTTTTTCTTCCCGAAATTGTTATTTTCGTGTCTCTAGATTATTTTTCTTCACCAAGAAAGCCTGGATTATAATGAGTCAACTCCAAGATTCATTTGAAGAGGTGTAGTTATCCATCTAAATTCCTGTCATAAAAATAAATTTTCTCGAGAAGCTGAGGCAGGAGGATCGTCGAAAGTTTAAGGCCAGCCTGGGCTGAATAGTCAGTTCAGGGGCAGCCTGAACTGTACAGAGACACCCTGTCTCAAAAACCCCCTCAAAAAAAAAAAAAAAAAAAAAAAAAAATTGAAGACCTGGCATAGTGGCATGTGCCTATAATCCCAGCACTTGAGGGGCTGAGGCAGGAGGATCACTGAGTTTGAGGACAGTCTGCACTGCATAGACAGACCCTGTCTCACTTAATCAATCAATATGTTTAAAAAATAAAAAATAAGAAGGGTTGGGGTAGAGTTGTCAGGAGTAGAGTGCCCCTAGGTAAATACCCATTACTGCAAAAATAAATAACAAAAGAATTGTGGGCTGGAGATGTAGTGCAGTAGCAGAACATTTGCCTATGGTAGGTAAAGCCAGCTGGGCATGGTGGCGCACCCTTGCAATCCCAGCACTCAGGAAGCTGAAGCAGGAGGATCTTTGTGTGTTTGAGGCCAGCCAGGGCTACAAAGTGAGCTCAAGGCCAGCCTGAACTAATAGTGAGACCCTATCTCAAAAAGACAAAAAACAAACAAATACAGGTAATGTCATAGTTAAATCCCCAGCACTACACACAACACTCACAAAAACCAAACAAACTATATGTCAGCAATAAATGATTTTGGAGTATAACTCCATCATAGGCATATATATATATTTGGGGGGGCGGGTACAGGAATCAATCTCAGGACCTTGTGCTTGCCAAGCAGGCACTTGTGCCACTGAGCTATATCCCCAGCCACGCCTGTATTTTTGGATGTAAATGACAGATCTATCTTAGAAGCAGAAGTCACGAAATAATATAGACCCCTTTTCCTGAAAAATTTTAAAAGAAAAAAAACAGGCCAAGGAGGTAGCTGAGTGGTACCTAGCATGTGTGAGTCCCTAGGTTCAATCCCCAGCACAAAGGAGAGGGAGAGGGAGGGAGAGAGAAATTGTTTCTCAGATATTCCTGTACTTTTAAATTTTATTTTGGGGTACTAGAGATTGAACCAGGGCCTTTGTACTGAACTATATCCTAGGCCATTTTATTTTTCATAACAAAGACAGGGATTTTGAGACAGGGACTCACTAAATTGTTCAGGCTGGCCTCAAACTCGTGAGCCTCCTGCCTCATCCTCCCCAATAGCTAGGATTATAAGCAAGCACCACTGTATCCAGTTTAGACCATGTTTCTTTTTTTTTGTAGTGGGAATCGAACTCAGGATCTTGTGCTTGCTAGGCAGGCGCTTGTGCTGCTGAGCTATATCCCCAGCTAGACCATCTTGTTTTAATAACATTTTCTTTTTTCTGGTGGTAGAGACTGACCCCAGGCCAGAGCTCAAGCATGCTAAGCATGTGTTACACTGTTGAACTATATCCTCACACCACCCCCGCCTTTTTTTTGAGACAGGGTCTTGCTAAGTCATGAAATTCCCCAAGCTGGGCTTGAATTTGTTTTGTTTTGTTTTGTTTTCAGTACCAGGAATTGAATTCAGGACCTTGTGCTTGCCAGTCAGATGCTTGTGCCACTGAGCTATGTTCCCGGCCCTAGGCTTGAACTTGTGATCCTCCCACCTCAGCCTCTCATCATACAGCTCTGTTAAGCTTGTGGCAGTGGCCAGGCATGGTGGTGCACGCCTGTAATCCCAGCACTTGGGAGGCTGAGGCAGGAGGATCATTTTAAGTTTGAGACCAGCCTGGGCTACAAAGTGAGCTCAAGGCCAGCCTGAACTGCAGAGTGAGACCCTGCCTCAGAAAAACAAAAAACAAACAAACAAAAAAAGCTTGTGGCAGGATAAAGAAAGACAGGAGCAAGGAACAGGAGAAATATTCCAACTCTCCCTTCAAGGACTGATCTCTCCTGCTGTATCATCTTCTTTTGAGGAAGGACGGGAATATATATGTATTTCTTTTTCCCCTTGGCCTCACTTCCTACACTAACCCTCCCTGTGACTCACTCCTACTAAACTCTTACTGTCTAAATACTCCCCCATCTCTTTCTTTCTCTACCAGGAAACGGAGCCCAATTACCAAGTCTTGATGCGCATCCTTATCTCTCGATGTGAGATCGACCTTCTAAGCATCCGGGCTGAGTTCAAGAAGAAATTCGGGAAGTCGCTCTATTCTTCTCTCCAGGTGAGACTTGGCCAGTCCTCAGCCTGGAGCTCCAGAGCTTTACCCCTTGCCTCTGCCCAGGGTCCCTGCCCACCTGCTCACTGCTGAGCATGCGCTGGGCCTGTGAGGAGCGTTCGTTTGGTTAACTGAGCTGAGCTCTGAGCTCTGAGCTTCGCGCACCAGGGAGGACCCTGCCCTTGGATGGACCCGTGCGAGGGAGGAGTCAGAATTCTGGAGCCTGGCGCTGTGGGTCTGACTCAACCTGACTCCCGTCTGCAGGATGCAGTGACAGGAGACTGCCGGCAGGCCCTGCTAGCCCTGTGCAGAGCTGAAGACCTCTGAGACCTCCCTGCCTTCCACCTCACGCGACACTTAAGCTGAGTCCCTGTGTGGCTGAGCCTGCAAGGGACCAGTGCAGACTCTGCATAGGATAACCCCGCACGGAGCACCACCTGCCCCAGCTCCTCGTTGAGGCTGGGACTCTGCATGTCTTTTAGATTCCTTAATAACCCTCATCTCAAAACGATGTCTGTACCTGAGACTTCTTGCTCCATCTTGGGTGTGTGGTCACGGGACATCTTTGAAAGTTTCTGTCCTGCTTGTCCTCAGACACTGGCCAGAACCTCCCTGGTACTTGAATTCAGTTGGCAAAGCCCACTGCTGTTGTTTGTGTTCCCTAGTTTGAAGTTTGGGTGGAACAGGACGTGGACCAGGAAGAGGCCTTTGACCTGGTGCACCTCGGATGAGCACTGAACTGTTCAACAGGAACCCTGTTTTTGCCCAGTGCTACAACAGCCAACACACTCTGCCCCGGGCACTCCCCTCGTCTTTCCCCAGGAAATTTCAGACAAAGTAACTGAACAGCTATCAGAACAAGGTCAGAAATGGTCAGAGGGAGCAAAAGACCATCTGTTTGAACTGGGAAGATAGTAGAGTGTCAAACTACCCTCTCCAACCTGGGAAATCTTGGTAACTTGCCCAATTCATCTGTTCACGAAGTGGGCTGGGGATTTAGCTCAGCGGCACAGCGCCTGCCTGGCAAGCGCAAAGTCGTGAGTTCAATTCCCGGTACAGGAAAGAAAACAACTACAAAAAAGACATCTGTCCACGAAGGATGTGGAGACCCACCTCTCTCTGGGGCAGAATTTACCAAAGAACATCTATGAAAAACATAAAGGAAGTGGGCATGGTGATGCATGCCTGTAATACCAGCATTTGGGAGGATGAGGCAGGAGTTCAAGGCCACCTTGGACTATGTAGCAAGACCCTGTCTCAAAAAACAAAACAAAACAAAACTATAAACAAGGGCAATGTGGTTCCCCATGGTGGTTTGATTAGAAATGACAGGCAAGGGATTTAGCTTAGGGGCAAAGCGCCTGCCTGGCAAGCACAAGGTCGTGAGTTTGATTCCTGGTACCAAAAGAAAAACGAAAAACACAACAAAAAAAACCAACAAAATCAGAAATGACAGGCAGCCTTCTGCCTCTCCCCACCTCCCCCTTTCTGCATTCCTCAATGGTCAAATACCTAACCCCACTGCTACAGGGAAAAGCAAACAACAGATCTCAGGAAAGAAGTTTTATTTCCAAACCTTAGGCAGGTATTACAAATAACAGATAGAAACCCAAATCAAACCCTGAAACAAATGGAAAGAGACCTGCAGTAGCCAGGAGCCCCCAGGCAGTCTGAGACAGGAAGCAGGAGAGATCTGCATTCCAGAGAGGGACCTCACCCTGGAGCCTGAGTTTGTGTATTCAAGAGACTATTCTGGGGAAGGGAAGGAGACCAGAAATCTTCACCCCACCCATCCCTGGGTGGGAGGAAGAGAAGGCAGCAGCAATGAGGGCAAGGATGTTGCTGAGTCTGTCCTTGCCGGCCCTGACCCCCAACAGTCCATAAATAAGTTACCCTGTGTATCTCAGGGGCGGAGGTGGGGAAGCAAACAAACCAACAACAGCCTCTGAAGAAGGGGCAGCGCTACAGCAGAACACAGTCTGACTGGTGCTTTGGCCTCGGCCGCCGCTCCCCAGCTGGCCGTCCAGATGCGGCTCCTCTTCCCTGTATGGGATTTAACAACTGGTCATGCAGCACCTTTGCAAGGGCACAATGTTCTAGAAGAGGGTCAGGATCAGGGGCAGCAGGGAAAGAAAGACAGGAAGGGGTGCCAGGGAAAAGGTAGGCAGGAGAAAGGCCTGCAGAGGGAGGGGTGTGGGGACTCACCTGGGGCAGTGGGGCCCGCGTCTGCACGGGCTGGACTGCTTGCTGCTGTTGATACTCCTCTTGCTGAAGTTGCTGGGCCAGCTCCAGGTCAGTCAGGCCCAGCGTGCCTTGGGGCTGCTGCTGCTGCAGGGACAAGGCAATTAGGTAGTCCTGGAAAGAAGAAGAGTTAAAGGTGGGCAACACCTGTAATTCCAGCACTTGGGAGGCTGAGGCAGGAGGATCCCCACAAGTCTGAGGCCAGCCTGAGCTACATAGTGAGACTTTATCTCCAAACAAAACAAAACAAAACAAAACAAAACAAAAAACCTCCAAAGAGTTACAAGGCGATATGAACAGGGCCTGGTTAGACTGAGATTTAGGCTAGGTTTCCAAACCACAGTTTCTTTCAAATTCTCCAGTTTCTTCTCCTTTCCCCCTCAGAACAAAACACAGAGCCAATGTGTTCTCTGTGGTGCCAGAAGGATATACACCAAGTGAGGAGATGGTCCACAGGGAATGGAGAGGGAAGCAGCATGGGTGTTACACGTCATGGGCCCCTGATGATAAAACGCATGCAGTTCGCTTACGGCCCAAAGCTCTGAGGCCAGTGAGACCTCTGCACCTTTCCTGAAGGCCACACACACCTGGTCTACCTGCAGCTGCTTTTCCGGGGAGCCGTCCCCACCTTCTGCTCCAGGCGCCTTGCCCAGGGCATGGCTGAGGTGGAAGTCAGAGTCACAGAAGCAGCTGTCCCCATCCACATTTTGCAGGCTCTCCCATACCACTTGCTCCTCTTGGAGAAAACCCTGGTCTGTGACCAGTAGGTACAAGTGACTCTGCAAAGAACAGACGGAGCCCATTGGTGGGATGGGTGACACAAGGGCAGCTGACTGCCCTCGATCACCTGAGACCTTTGAACCAACTGGCGTGGTGGCCGAACACATGCCCTTTTGTAAATGTGTCTGGCCGGGGAGAGAAGGGGGCTATCGCAGCGCAGGGCCAGGGACAGTGTGGTGTTATTTTGGTTGAGTGTAGGGTCCGCAGGGCTGAGGTGCCACCCAAGAGCCTACTTCTACCCCACTCCCCCTGGTTCTCCGGGCTCATTGATGGCAATGAGGCCAAACCCTTGAGAGCCAGAGGCATTTCCCTCCTCTATGAGTTCCTAGAGAGCTTTGGCCATTTCTAACTCTGAAAGACTATAATGCTCTTCAGAAGTTCCCCTTCTTCTTTCTGGGAGAGGGTTCTCCCTTCCTGTCCTGCTGATGGCAGGCTTATCCTGTATGGTTTGCCGTGGCCACTGCAGTGTGAGCAGAAATAACAGGTGTCATTTCCAGGCAGAAGCACTAAGAGTAAACACAGAGTGACCGGCTTTCTCTCCCATGTCTCCCAGATAAAGGCTCTTTGTCAGCTTGAGTCCCAGCAGGAAGATGGTGTGGGACAGAATGTCACCCATCTGCAGTGGCATGCAGCATGAATGAGAAATAAACATTTGTCATGGGAAACCAAAGGATTTTAAGGTCAGTTGTACCCACAGGTTAACCTGCCTTATCCTGGCTAAGACACTGACCCAGGAAAAAAAGGTATAGGGAAATGACAGCATTCCAGCCCCCCACTTCCGAATCCTCATCACCTTGTGCTTAGTCATAGTGCTAAAGTGGTTGTTCCGGAAAAAGACGCTAAGTTCATCCTCCTTGGCAGCTGCAGTAAGCTCGCAAAGGCCGTGATAGGTCAGCTGTGCCGCAGTGGTCTCCAGGAACTGCTCTGCAATCAGGCCTGTCAGAAGGCATGAGACAGGGAACTTGGCTTCAATCCAAAAGCCCATGATGGGCCTGGCATGGTGGCACATGCCTGTAATCCTAGCACTTGGGAGGCTGAGACAGGAGGATCACTGCAAGTTCAAGGCCAGCCTGGGCTACATAGGGAACTCAAGGCTAGCCTGAATTATGCAGTGAGATCTTCCTTGTCTCAAATAAATAAATAAAGCCCATGATGCAATGGGAAAAAAAGAGGAGTGTGGCTCAGGGTAAAGCATCTGCCTCACATGCATGAGGCCTTGGATTTGACCCATAGCACCATCAGAAACAAACAAAATCCAGGATGGTACCATCCCCAAATCTCCTATCAAAAGCCCTCCTGAGTTCCACGTGAAATCCCTTTGCTGGGCTATGGATGTACCACAGGGGCAGGGCACGTGGCTAGTGCACTCAGGGCTTGGATCTAGTGCGTGCAGGACAAGTGGGATGGGTGGGAGATGACAGACAGTGCACCATGAACCCAAGCAGCCACCCTTCCCATCATGTGAGACCATGGGGGCCGAGGGATCTCACCTTCTGTCACAAGGTTGGGGTCACTGGAGTGTTTGCAGGTGATGATCTTCTCTACCAGCTGGTTATAACTCAGTTTCCCAACTGCACTCACAGCCTCAGGACTCTTCAGGGGGTGAAAGTGTGTGGGACCAAAACAAAATCTGAGTCTTTTTTGTTTTGTTTTTTAAGGAAGGAAATGAACCAAGCCCACAAGGACTGCAGCCTTATGATCAAAGGTCCCTGAATTTTTGATGTCTAAAGAACAGATTCTATTTGCATGTAATTTGATATATTGGAAGCCAGTCTCAAAAAAGGTTAAAAGTCAAGAAATTCTGCAGTAGGTCTGGTCTCCAAACCTCTTTCCTCCCAGCCAGTCTACCTCCTAGCTCCCTAACCCCACCTCACCAAAGTGTGCCTCACTCACAGCCCAAGCTGTAGAAGTCTCCCCAGAGCCTCCCCTCACCTGAGGATCCACAAGCCAGCCGTGATACAGAGGGATCCCCAGGAGGTCAAAGACGCTGCACTCGGGCGTGTACTCGAAGTCTGAGACGCCCGTGAACCGCACGTTCACGTCCAGGCCTGTGGCCAGCTTAGGCAGCACTGTCATTGCGTCATCCACATTCTGGAGGCAGAAAAGAAAACGATGGCCCAGGCTCCTCTCCCTATGCATTCCACTCCCACCCCCTGAAAGTAAAAAAAAAAATAACACTGATCCTGTTTCTTTTGTTCCTTAGCTCTCTTATAAGCCATTCCATTCCTCTTTTATATCCCTAGACCTTTTTAAAAATTTTTTTTTGTCTTTTTGAGGCAGGGTCTCACTATGCAGTTCAGGCTGGACTTGCATTCACTTTGTAGCCCAGGGTGGTCTCGAACTCGCAATAATCCTCCTGCCTCAGCCTCCCAAGTGCTGGGATTACAGGCGTGTACCACCACATCTGGCAAAATTTTTTATATTTAAATTTTATTTATTTATTGGTTTTTTGAGATAGGGTCTCACTATGTAGTCCAGGCTGGCCTCAAACTCATGGTAATCCTCCTGCCTCAGCTTCCCTAGTACTGAGATTACAGGTGTGTGCCACCACATGCAGTTTCTAGGCTGAGTTTGAACTTGCATTCCTCCTATTTCAGCCTCCCAGAATGCTGGGAGTATAGGCATGCACCACCATGCCCAGCTCTCAGGACCAAAAATATATCATCTTCTGCTGTTCCTGTAAAAGTTATAATTCAAGCATCCTTACTCAAAAGGAGCAAAAGGCTTCTCTCCGGGGTCCCAGTGTCCTCTTACAAGCCAGCAAACCCATTTGTGCGCAGAGCACTGGCCTCACCTGTTGAAAGTTAAGCTGAAGTCCTTCTGACTTCTCCTGGGGCTTGATAGACAGGAGGCAGTCTCCTATAAGACAGGATCCCTTGTCAGCCTACTCTACCCATAGCCCCAAAGCTCGGTCTCTTCTGGAAAGTGACAATAATGTCATGGCACCACATATTTTCAGAGCTGGAGTGGCCCTCAGAAACTGATCCAGACCCCTTGGAAATAGGTTTACAAAGGTGAAGGGCCCACCCAAGGTCACATAGGGAAGCTAAGGGCAGAGGATAGGGGTATAGCTCACTGGTAGAGGACTTGCCTAGCATGCTCAAGGCCAAGGTTTGGCCCCAAGCACAGAAAAAACAAACAAGTAAACAACAAAAACGAGCTCAGCGGCACAGTGCCTGGCAATTGTAAGGTTCTGAGTTCAATTCCCAGTACCAAAAAACTAAACTAAACTAAAACCCAGGATTCCTGACACCTTGATCTTTTCTTTCTACCTTGACCTTTGCTTTTCATTGTCCAGCCTTGCAGAGATGCCCCAAAAACCCTTACCCTCCCAGCCATGCCATGGCCCCAAATGGGGATCCCTCCATAGCCTGGGTTTCTGGCTGAGTGGATAGCTCTGGGAGCCCCAGGGGCAACTCCTCTTCAGGGCCCAGTCTCTCACCAAGGTGGGCCATGAGCTCGTCTGACGTGATCACTTCCTTCTGGGGAGGCAGCTTCACCTGGAAGTAGAAAGCGTGAGCAGGTGGGCCTCCCTCCCAGAGTACCACAGAAGAACCCACGGGAAGCCAGGCGGGGGTGAACTACTGCAAGGCATTCCCTGGTGTTAGAGAACAGCAGAGACAGGAGTAGGACGGAGAACAACCTGGAAAGTTCTGACTGGTCTGAGAAAAGATCCAGGTGGTGGCTGGAAAAGGAGAACTCCCAGCATCTCCCCAGGCCTGTCTGAAGGCCCTCTTACCTTCCACTGAAGAAAGAGGGTGTTCATGATGGCGAGCAGAGGGCACGGGCCGTTAGCGCTCTGTGTGATGACGGGCGTCCGCTCTCCCTTCCAGGGGATCCACTTCACGCAGTAGAAGTCCGGCTCAGGCTGCCGGGCCCTGGGGGACTGGGGGAGCTCCTGGGGCCTGGAGCAGGCCCCAATCGCCTCTGTTTTGGGCAACTTCCCGCAGGCTGGCCCAGGTGGACGCGCGTGGGCTTCAGGTGGGGGGCACTCGAGGTTCTCCCCGCCCTGGGCAGGGAGTGGAGTTTGGTCTCCTGGCTCCGGCTCTCTTTGGTCTCCCTGCTCTCTCTCCCCATTGCCATCCTCGGCATCTGCGTTCTGAGGCTGCTCCTCAGATCCCAAGGGGACTTCGTGGTTTTCCCAGGTGACTGCTTCTGCACTTCTGGCCTTATCAGGGCCCAGGTGCTCAGACTGAACATGTGCCATGGTGGGAAAGAGTCAACTAAGGGTTCCTGACGGTGTTTCCTGACCTGGGACTTTGCCTAGGCCAGTCCTGGTGTACAAAGGCCAGCCCTACCCACCAAGATCATTGGGTCGCAAAGCAGAGACCTGGAAAAGGCTTGGAAAGTGGACGTAGTTCAGAAGCTGGCTCGGTCTACACAGTCACTCCTAGCTTGGAACAGCACCTGACTTTCCCTGCTGTGTACACAGAAGGACTCGGACTGAGCTCTCCACCACTAACTTGCTGTGACCAGATGGGGTCGGCGCAGGCTGGGCTTGCAGGCTTAACAGGGAGGACTCTGGGCGGGGCGTTGAGTGCTTTGAGTGGACTCAGCTTCCCTGAAACACATAATGACAGAGAATGAGGGAAGGACCGAGTGATAGAGGACCTCCAAATGATACAGGGAATGATTACAACTTCCACCCTGCTAGATGTCCCATATGTCGAGTTTGTGTTCCCCAAAATTGAAGAATGAATTCTGAGGAACACCAGAGTTAAGAATAGGAAATTTTATTGAAGGAGAGACAGCTCCCGAGAGATAAGAGGGGATCCAGAAAGTGGGTTGCCCACAAGCCCGCTTCTCAAAGCAAGTTTTGTAGAACAGAATCACAAGATGGGTACAAAACCATGAAGTGGGGTACAAGGTAGGACAAAACTATGGGCAACCAATAAGATCACAAGTACAGTCACTTAGGTAATTTTGATCCAATGGAGAAGCAAGTCATGTAGCAAGTGTGCATGGAAAGAACGGGACGATTTTGGGAAGAGATGAGTCAGGAGGTCCCGATGCCCATTTAGAATATCAATCATTGCTGGGCGTGGTGGCACACGTCTGTAATCCCAGCACACGGGAGGCTGAGGCAGGAGGATCACTGTGAGTTCGAGGCCCACCTGGACTATAAAGTGAGCTCAAGGCCAGCCTGAGCTGCATAGTGAAACCCTGTCTCAAAAAGGCAAAAATATATATATATATATATCAATCACACATTACGTAGGTGTAGTCACTTCATCTTTGTCCCGAGGCCTGGCCTTCAGTGAATGCGCCTCCACCCACACTTGTAAGCTCTTGTCTTCTGCATTGACTCCTTCAAGGGCCTGGGCCTGTCGGACTGCCCGTAATATCTCTACCTAACTTAGCTGTCTATAATAAGAGGAGGGGAAAGGAGAAAGGAGAAAGAGGAAAAGAACAGAAATGAAGAAAGAGCTGGGCATGGTAATACACACCTGTAATCCCAGCACTCAGGAGGCTGAGACAGAATTGCTGTGAGTTCAAGGCCAGCCTGGACTACATAGCATGACCCTGTCTCAAAAAAAAAAAAGAGAGAAATGGAGAAAAAAGGTTAAGCTATTCATGGTAACACAGGCCTCAGCTATGTGAGAGGCTAAATCAGGAAGATCAAAAGTTCATGTCCATCCTGGGTAACTTCAGGTAGCTTAGTGAGGAGCCTTGTCACAAAAAGAGGGGGCTGGGATGTTCACTGGTAGAGCAACTTGCCTAACCCACTCGGCAGCCGGCAGCCCGCAGCCGGGAGGGTTAATTCCTCTGCCTTTCACAGAACTCCACAACACACACAGGGCCCCTGAGGGCGCCCCTGCTTGCCTCACCTCAAGGCTGAAAAGGTTCACAATCACATAGTGCTTGGGGTGGAGTGGAGATGCAGGGCAGAACCGAGCTGCTCCTGGTGACACCCTGGTGAGGAAAGGGAGGGCTCTACGGAACCTTACACAATCCCAACCGCAGCAAGGTCCTGGGAGGAGCTTCCTGTAGGCTAGAGAAAGGTAGGTTACAAAGACTTGAGTTGGAGGGTGGGTCTGGTAAATAACTTCAGGTTGGGGGGCATAAAAAGCATTCCCCTCAAGTCTTCCAGCAAACTTCTCGGTCTCCTTTTTTTTGAGATATGGTCTTGCTAGGTAGCCCAGGCTGGTCTAGAACTCAAAGCAATCCTCTTGCCTCAGCCTCCTGAGTGCTGGCATTACAGACATGTGTCACCACCCTGCTCCAGGGAGCTTCTCTTGACAGCTGGAGTTGAGACAGTTCCTCTTTTATCCCAAATTGCATAAGCCCAGAAATACTCCCCCCTCCCCCTCCTCCTTATCAGTTAGTTGTAAACTCCACTGCACTCGGACCAGTGGAGTGGTCCTCTTTTTTTTTTTTTTGAGACAGGATCTTGCTCTGTAGCCTAGGCAGGCCTCAAACTGGCAGCAATCCTCTTGCCTCAGCCTCTAGAGTGCTGGGATTACAGGCGCGTGCCATCACACCAGGTCAGAAATGCTCTCTTGTCAATTATTTATATGGGATATAAAAATGCTAATTACTGGTTTACATAAAAAAAAAATATTCCCTCAGCCGGGTGTGGTACACATGCCTGCAGTCTCAGCACTTGGGAGACTTGAGGTAGGAAGACAGTGAGTTCAAGGTCAGTCTGAGCAGCAAGATCCTTTCTCAAAAAGAAAGAAACTAATCTTGTCTTTTCTCCAGCTTCCTCTTCACCTGAGATAACGCTGTCTTCTTACAACTTGCAATAATTTGGACAGGGCAAGGTGGAGCACACCTGTAATCCCAGCACTTCAGAGGCTGAGGCAGGAGGATTGCTTTGAGTTTCAGGCCAGCCTGGGCTACGTAGCAATACCTTATTTCATTTTTTTTTTTTTTTTTTTTTGTCTTTTTGAGACAGGTCTCGATATGCAGCTCAGGCTGGCCTTGAGCTCACTTTGTAGCCCAGGCTGGTCTCAAACTCACAACGATCCTCCTGCCTCAGCCTCCTGGGTGCTGGGATCACAGGCGTGCGCCACCACGCCCGGCTAAGAGTGGGAAAGTTAAAAAAAAACCTTGAAAAAAAGCAGGGCTTATTTTCTGCCCAGTGCTAGCAATGATCAATAACTGAGTGGGGGTTGGGGAGCGAGCTGGCCAGAAGGAGTGACCAAAAGAAAGCAGAATCTGGGCCCCGAGGGAGATGGGTCCTCAGGACCTGGGCAGAGGCGCGTGGCCTTGGAGACAGGCAGAGAATAAAGAGAGCTCCCACCTACTGTACGGTGCTCTAGGGGGAGTCACAAAGTACTTCAGACTGGGGAAGGACAGGGCGGGCGTACTTGAGGAAATCAGAATTTCATCCTTTCCTTCTCTTTCCTCAGCTCAAGTCCTGTACTTCCTCTTCAGCCCAGAATTCTCTTAAGGTGTCAAGTGAGGCTTTAAAAGGGCCCTGACCCCATCCCCAGGGGAGGAAATCACCCCAGAGTAGAACCAGCACATAAAATAGGGGTGTCTGTGGCTTCCAGAAGGGACCCCTTCCCTAAGACCTTTCTCTCCCCTCAAGTCCGGTACTATTGGTGCCAGGCTCCCCAGTCTGACCCAGATCTTCAAGCAACCAATGGTTTCAATTTTCCCTTCACAGTAAGTCAAATAGTTCGCTGCCTGCTGCTCTCAAGGAAGAGGGGAAGGGCTTGGTGAGGAGGAAATGAAGGGACCAACACCACCTCCTTTCCATTCTCCTTCCAGCCAACCAGACTTCCAGAGACCACTGATGGGAGGAGAGCTGGCTGCCAACTCCCCAGAGCTGGAGAGGAAAAGAACTGTAGGTGAGGGAAGAGGTGGAAAAAAATGGTTAAAACAAAGTTTTTACCTTAAGTGGTGCAGTTCCAGGACAGAAAGGAGGGTTCTGCTCTGACAGTTTGATGGAGGGGGAGGACGGCGAGGGTCACCAGAGCGTGCTGCCTCCCGGCTGTCAATGCCAGGCGTGTACAGGTTGACACAGGTTCAGCGCGAGCGTGGCCGGGCTGGCGGGTTGTGGCCACTTCCGGACTCACACCCGGGGCTGGGGGCAACGCAGCAGGGTGAGGGCAAGCAGGGCGCAGTCCTGGGCTCTCTCCAAGCGTCTTCAGGATTCCTGAGTAGCTGAGTCTCCGGCATGTGCTCCAGGCCCTGCGTACAAACTGGTTTTCAAAGGAAGTTTGTGGTTTTGTTTCTTCCTCTCTCTCTCTTTTCCATCGGGACAAAGAAAAATTCGTCAAGGACAAGCTCCCTAGAGGAGGAGGGGCCTGCCTAGCACTGGAAGATTTCCATCAAGGCTTTCTTACTTGGTCAGCAGCTTAGTGATCAGCAGAGACAGAGAGAGAAACAGGAGAGGAAAACAACAGACCCTTTCTCTTCCTTTTGCCTGCCGCTGGGAAGGACGGAGCGCTTGTGCCTCTCTGGTGAGAACAGGGAAGAGCAAGTGCCCTGCTGAGTGGGAGGAGCAGGCTGGACAGCCGCAGCTGGTTGGGTCTGGGCTTTCTCCCCGCGTGTGCCGGACAGACCTGTGCTCTAGATCCACAGAAGCACAGTCAAAGAGCACGATATTTGCGTTCTTACTCATTTAATGTAAAAAACAGTCCCACTTCTGTCCTTGTGGAGCCCACTGAGGGCTCCTTTGCAAGCCTCACCTTCTCATCAGTTACCTCCGCTCGGCTTTCAGCTTGGGGGGCAGGCAAAGCTTGTGTGAGACTGGCAGTAGGAAGCAGAGGGATAGGTTCATAGCTGAGGGAACCCTTGGTGAGAAGCGGGCCTCTGTTTACAGGGGAAGGACCAGGATGTGGGGAGTGGAAAGTGGCAGTTAAGAGAAGTCGGAACCTAAATTCTGAAGGGTCCTCCAAACTCTACCTAAACAGCTGTCACAGGATGAGACGCCAAGCAACTGTGAAGACCGAAAGGGCAGTTGGAACAATCAGGGGAGTAGAGAGCAAAATGCCAAGGTTACAACAGTCCAAGAAAGGAATGAGAAGGTCTCTGCTGAGGCCTAGAACAAAGAGACTGCAGAGTGAGAGGAAGAAGCAGCAAGGGTAGATATTAAGGAGAGCTCAAAGACTATTTTAATATTTTTCTTGTATGTGCAACTACAAAATTGGAAGCAATAGATCAGTTGGGTGAGCAGAGAATTGTAGAAAGGAAGATGGAGAGCTGTTGTGTTACGTCGTAAAGTGCCAACTAAATGTTGGGTGTCACATACGTTAAGTACTATACTTAGCCCAGTCTGAGAGAGGAAGTTCAGAAGCCACAAAAATGGGTTAATGTGACACATACGCATCTGTATGTCAAATCCCTAAGGAAATTCTCCGGTTGTTGGAATGATGTCGGGCCGCCTGGCCTACATTTCCCAGCACGCCCTGCGCCGCGCCCCTTCCACCTCCGGAGCGACGTCCCAGGAGTCTCTGGGTGCAGAACTCCGCCCCCGCCGCTGGGGCGGGGCGTGTTGGACTCCGAGAGCGCCGGGTGACGCACTTCCTCCCACGGCTGGCGGCTGAATCGCCTTGTGGCGGGTTCGAGTCCTGCCTCCTGACTCTGGCTTCTAGACCCCCGAGTTCTGGGCGGGGTGCATTCGCTCGAGAGTCTCTCCTCGACCAGGGGCGACGGCAACCCTTGGGCTTCACCATGGAGGACTACCTGCAGGGTTGTGGAGCTGCTCTGCAGGTAACGGATCTCTGACTGTAAGGAATGGAGCATGGATGGGGTCCGGGAAGGGCGAAGATGTGGGATCTGGGGAACTCGGACGGACCGTGTAGAAGGGATCACCGAGGGTTGGGGAGGGGACGTGGAGTCTGATCAGGTTTGGGGTGTGAGGAGCGAGTACTAGCTTACGAGCCAGAGAATGCTGCTCATTCTCCCCGCGTTAGGTTCGCCGCCTTCGAGATCCGCCCAGGAGCTGCGGGGAGGAGTCCTGGGTCTGGGTCCTGAGTGATTTGAGTCTTTGCCCGCTGTCGCCTGTGCCAACCGTGCCCCCGAGTACACTCGCTCCTGGCTCTCCGCCTCTGAGTTCCCGGCCCCCGTGGCCGACCTGAGCCCCTGCCGCCGAGGCCCTAGGCGGCGTGGAGGTGGCCAGGCGCGCGCCTTTCTTCCTCTGAATGGCAGTTTGTCCCTGGTGGACCGAACTCAGAAGGGGTGATCACGGTGTTTTACTTTAAATCTGTGTCTAAACCAAACATGCAGAACACGTCAGCCGTGTCTGTTGTCCCACAACCTGCATTCCTTTGCCCCCGGGTTCCCTCCCACATTACGGAAAACACCCCACCCCACCCCTCTTGGAAAGGATAAGCGCAAAGTATGTTTGGAATCAAAACCAGAAGCATGACTGAATACTTCGGAGCTTATTTTGGGTACTTTCTGAGGCAGCTGGCCTCGCCCCATGCTGACTGGTCATGCACCAGTAGGCTGTTACCTCCAGTTAGCAGTGGCAAGCGAGCCAGAGAGGCTCCAGGAGGCCGCCTGTCCCCCGGCTGTAACACTGTCCCTTCAGAAACCTAGACTGTGTTTTCCTTTTAAAATATTTTAAATGTGACTGTAATCCCAGCACTCTGGGAGGCTGAGGCAGGAGGATTGTAAGTTCAAATCCAGCCTGGGCAACTTAGTTAATGAGACTCCGTTCCCAAATAAAACAATAATGATAATAATAAAAGGACTAGGGGTGTAGCGCAGTGTAAAGGCTGTGGGCTCAATCTCCAGTACTACAAATAAATAAATACATAAAGTATTTTAAGTGCTTACAATTTATACTACACAGTAAATTCCGATTTTTGACAAATTCCAACACCCATCTCATTTCTGCAGCGTACTCAGCTGCTGGGATAAATGAGTGTTCTTATACTGAGTCTGGGTGAAGTTCAGTTTTAACATCAATTACATGAAATGTTTCCTTGTAAAAAACAAATTTTGGGAAAGCTGCTTTCTTTTTTTGAGGCAGGGTCTTGCTGTGTAGTTCAGGTTGGGCTTGGACTCACTGTGTAGCGCAGGCTGGCCTTGAACTCTCCAGGATTCTCTAGACTTGCCTCCAGAGTGCTAGGATTACAGGCGTGCACCACTACGTCCGGCCAAAAGTTGCTTTAATGCATAAGACGACTTGGAACCAATTCTTGGTTACCTCTGATTCCATCATAGGGAGCTCACTGGAGGTCTAATGTAGAATTTCTGTGATACCATTCTCAGCACCAAAGAGGTGGATTTTTCACCCCCAGCCAGGCCGTCCAAATGAGCACTCTTTTCCACCATTCGGTGAAGAGTGGTCAGAAGTCTCACCAAAAACCGTTTCTATGGCTGATCTACTCCAGTGGCTGCTCTCCATGGCGCCTCACCTACTTTGGAACAGTATATCATCTCTGCAGCGGTATGAAGCTGGAAAAAGACTTGATTTTTGGTATTTTGCTGATATCGTGACCTTTTTCTTTGCATTCATCCCCCAAAGAGCAAGATCTAGATCTTCCTTCCAAACCTGCAAACTTGTAAAAGTGACATTGTGCCCTGAAACGCTCATCACACAGTCTCATCAGGATTTGGTGAAAGGAGTAGATTAGACTCTAAGTATATCAGCAAACAGGTATGAGGACATATTGGTGGATGGAGGCCAGTGATTTAGATTGGTTTTAATTACAGAACAGAATACACCAGGCATGGTGGCATGCACTTCTTGTCTCAGCAGTCTGGGAGAGAGAGGCAGGAAGATTGCAAATTTGAGCATAACCAGGGGAATTTATTGAGACCCTTTCTCAAAAAATAAAAAAAGGCTGATGATACAGCTCACTACAGAAACTCTGAATTCAATCCCCCGTATACGCCCCCCAAAAAAAGTTTAAAAAGATACTAAGTAAAAAAGATTAAAAGAACCTTTTTCTTCTCCATCCATCCAGTTCCCCAGAGGCTACCCCATGTTTCTAATGTAAAGAGAGACAGGCTTCAAACAGACACCATTAAATTTGAATGTTTCTGTTAAATGATAGTTTATCAACATATTTATTAGGGAATTGTGAATGCTTGGTTTTTGTATAGGATAGGGACAGCTAATAATTCAGCCAAGTCTCCTGTTGATACCACATTTTTTTTGTCTTTTTGAGACAAGCACAAGAGATTGTTTATTTCCCCGTGCTCTAGAACTCTTTTCTCCTCACCTCACTTCATCTTGCTATGCAGTTCAGACTTGCCTTGAGCTCACTTTGTAGCCCAGGCTGGTCTCGAACTCACAACGATCCTCCTACCTCAGCCTCCTGAGTGCTGGGATTACAGGCATGCGCCACCAGCCCGGCTGATACCAACCTTTTAGCATGTGCTTTCAGAGAAACTTTCTGTAGCCTCTGCCACAGTGACAATAAGATGTTCCATTTAAAAGCAACCCTGGGGGGCTGGGGATTTAGCTCAACGGCAAAGCGCCTGCCTGGCAAGCGCAAGGTCGTGAGTTCGGTTCCCGGTACCGGAAAAAGACAAAAGACAAAAAAATAAATAAATAAATAAAATAAAAGCAACCCTGTCTAAGTAAATATCCTGTTCTCGGTGACTCATCTTTTACTTCTAGGAGGGTAAAGTCTTCATAGTGGGGCTGCATTCAAGTTCAGATATTCAGCCAAGGATAAAGTCCCCAGGGATCTTTGGATACTGAATTATATACACTTCTCAGGCAGGAGACAGAAATCCTGAGTGGCTGGCTGTCCTTAGAAATTTGTCAGGCTGGGAATGTAGCTCAGTGGCGCAGCACCTGTCTGTCAAGCACAAGGCCCTGAGCTCAATTCCTGGTACCAAAAAAAAAATTTGTCCTGCACCAGGTATAGTTCAAGGCTAGCCTAAGCTACACAGCTAGACCCTGTCTCAAAAAAAAAAAAAGTAGTCCTAACTGGGTGCGGTGACACATGCCTGTGATGCATAAAAAAGGGATGTAGCTCAGTGGTAGAGTGCTTTCCTAGTAAACATTCATTCAATCTCCAGTACCTTAAAAAAAAGCACAGCACGGCGGAGGAGTTTGTCTTTGGCTCTTTGTCGTCGTGCCCGCCCCCTCTTTAAGTATTTTGTTGGGTAGTTATCAGGCCATATTCAACTTCAGAAGGGAAGTGGTTTACTTTGCCAACCCTAAATTCCCTTCCTGCTGTACATCAAGGCCACAAAGAAAACATCAGGATAAGAGCCCTTTCAACTCATGGGTCTTTTTTAGGGAAAAAAAAAAAAAAAGCTTGTATTTACTTGTGGCTCTCAGATTGTGTTTCTTCCATTGGCTGCTCAGGTTTCCCTCAGGTTTCCACCCTGCTAAGTATAGCTGTATCTATCCGCCCGCCCCCCCTGCCCTGCCCTGCCCCGCCCGCCTTCCTCTGATGGTAGAAAATCAAGGCTGTTTGGCTTGTGTCTTCAGCTGACAGGATGGACTAGAGCTTAAGAGTTACACGTTTTTCCTAAATGAACAGGAGAATAATGCCTTGTACGTTGGGCACCTGTACACCCAGTTTGCCCAGGAGCCAGTTATCAGAGTGTGATCAGTAAGGGTACACCTTTCCTTTCCTAAAAGTGCTCTGGTTGAACAACAAAGTATGTAGCCACCAGATTCAGGCTACGTGAAGGATTTAGGATACACAGATAGTGACGCCCTTTAGGATAGAAGTTCAGTTCCATCCAAGAACCACAGGTGCTGGAATGGGGCTGGTTGTAGAGGAAGATTGCTTTGGCCCGGGTGGTGAGGGAGGCATCACAGAGAAAAGGACTGGGTGGGGAAGAGAAGGAGATGAAAGATAGCCAAGGTCCCGCAGCAAATAAAGAGGCAGAGCTGGGACTCGGTCCCAGTCTGTGATCTTTTCAAGTGGCAGTTCTGCTTTCAAACACAACAACAAATAGTGCAGGCGGTAGGCAGAACTGGGAATGTGCACACCATGGTTACAGGGCAGCAAACACCCCAGACAGGGTAACGGTCAGCGCTGATGGTGGGAGGGGCCGGATATGCTGCCTCTCCCTTTGTGCCCCCGCCCAAGATGTGCTGGAGTTCAGAGTCTTGCTCTTCTGTTCATTCCTGTGGTTTCTGCCAGAGCACAAGAGGTTGATTATTTCCCCGTGCTCTGGAACTCCTCCTCACCTCAGCGATGAGCTTTTATTTGGTGCCTTCTTTTGCTTTGCTTTGCCTTCTTTCCCTGCCGGGGCCTGACCAGTTGATCCAGCTGCCTCTTGCAGTGAAGCAGCGCCATTGTAAAGGAGTTTGGGGGAAAGTTCTTCCCAGGCTTCCCTGTCCCCCTTGCTCTTCCCTGTCCCCCTTGCTCTCCGCTGCGTTCACCTCTTTTTCCTCCAGAGTCGGGGCCCTGTGGCCTGTCCTGTTTGTGTAGTTCCTTTTCCAGAGCACACAGGCCCCTCAGTGCTTCAGTGACAAGTACTTGCTGGAGCCACTTAGCTCAAGTGTTTGGATGTCACTTTGCGCCACAGTCATCCAGGCAGCCCTTGGTCTCCAGGAAACAGAGAGGCCTCCTCGATAGCAGGGATAGGAGTTGCAAGTCAAAGGCCTTGCCATAGGACTAGGGTTTGGGCCACAGAATTCTCTTTGCTTTAGAAAAGAGTTTAATGTGGAGAGAGATTTGCTGATCAGGCATGGTGGCACACGCCTGTAATCCCATCACTCAGGTGGCTGAGACGGAACTGATACAAGTTTGAGGCTAGCCTGAACTATACAGTGAGACTCTGTCAAAAGACTTGTTCCCTCTCTTTGCATATATATATATATATATAATTTTTTTTTAATCAAGACAAAAAAATTACACATCCTTATGGGGTACAGTGACCATTCCAGTACATGTAGATACATAGTGCATAATGATTGCATTGATAATTGGTGTATCTGTCACTCAGGCATTTATTGTCTTTTTTGGTGTGTGTGCTATAAAAGTACACACTCTACAGCTGGCCCGGGCTCCCAGCCTGTCACGTTTTGGGTTGGAAACATTCAGAATCCTCTCTACAGGCTATTTTGAAATATTTCACTTAATTTTTGTCAGCAGTGGTTATGTTGTTCCTCCTGTGCAGCTGCACCCCAGCGCCTGTTCACTCACCCCTTGCTTTGTTTTCTCCCCAACACTCTGCCTAGGATCTGGTAACCACTCTTCTGTTCTCTACTTTTTTAGGTCGAGTTTTTAGCTTCCGTATATGAGAACACGTGGTATTTGGCTTTCTGTTCTGGATTTATTTCATATAACAATACCCTTCTCATATTGCTACAGGTGATACTTTTTTCTTTTTTTGAGATAGGGTCTGGCTGTGTGTTTGGGCTGGCCTTTGAACTTACTATGTAGCACTCTGACCTCAAACTCATGGTGATCCTTCTGCCTCAGCCTCCTGAGCACTGGGATTACAGGCATGTGCCTCTTTGCCCAGCACAAGAGACACATCTGTTCCTTTTTCTTTGGTGGTGGTGGTACTGGGAACTAAACCCATGGCCTTTACACTGATCTACATTTCAGCCCTTTTTACTTTTTTATTTTTTGGTTTTTTGAGATGGTCTTTATAGTTCAGGCTGGCCTTGAATTCACTATGTAGCCTAGGCTGGCCTTAAAGTTGCAGCAGGCCTCCAACTTGCATCAAGCCTCCTCTTGTCTCACCCCTCCTGTGGTGGCATGTGCCTCCACAGCCAGCAGTTTATTTTTTACTTTTATAAGAAGATGGTTCTAAATTGCTAAATTGCCAAATTGCCCAGGCCATGCTCAAACTTTCAATCCTCCTGTCTCAGCCTTCCAAAGTGCTGGGGTTATAGGGATGTGCCTCCACTCCCTGCTTTAAAGCTACTTGTTTGTTTGTTTTTGGTTTCTTAAGGCGGATTCTTGCTGTGTGGCCCAGGTTTGCCTCAAACTTGTGATCCTCCTGCCTCAACCTCCTGAGTGCTGGGGTCACAGATGCCCAGCTAAAGGCTAAATTTACATTTCTTTCAAGTACTGGAGATTGAACCCAGAGTCTTTGCATTAAAGTTTGTTTGTTTGTTTGTTTGTTTGTTTGTTTATTTATTTATTTATCTTTGTGAGGCAGGATCTTGCTGTGCAGTTCAGGCTGGCCTTGAACTCACTTTGTAGCCCAGGCTGGTCTCAGAACTCGCAAAGATCCTCCTGCCTCAGCCTTCCGAGTGCTGGGATTGCAGGCATGCACTACCATGCCTGGCTAACTTCTTTTTTTAAATTAGATTTTATTGGTACATTTTTATATATATAACGATCACAGTCATCACAGAGAATTTGTTACCTGTACATGATATAACTTTTGTCCCATTCCCCTAACCTCCCTTCAACCCTTCCTCCCCTCCCCATTCACAAAGCTTTGTTTCCATGTTTTCTTTTCTCGTTTTTTTCCACTTTTCCCTTTTTTCCTTTTCCTTCTCCCCTCTCCCTTGTTCTCCCAATTTGGACATTTTTCTCCTGTTTCACAGTAAAGTGAATTTCTTGCTGCTTCTTGCTGTGTTTTCCTCCCTTTCAACTGCCTTCCTACTTTGCTAAACTCTCGAACCTACCAAATCTTCCTTGATGGAAGAAGCCAGAGTTTATGAATTTTCCTGTAACCCAGTTGTTCTCAGCGGGGGTGATTTTGCCCCTCCCAAATTTAGCGAGCCCTGAGAGCCTCTCACTGAGGACTGGGGTGTTCCCACCATCTGGTGAGTAGAGTCTCAGGAGCTACCCAGTACCCTACAACACGCACAGGATGGCCCCACGACCAGGAGTTACCCAGTCCCAATAGCAAGGCTGAGCTTGAGGAATCGTGCTGTCACTAATGTGTCTCTTTGTCTTTTTCATCCTGTCCTCTTTGAGAAGCAGGCTAAGATAGAAGTTCAGAAGTAAAGTGGAAAGAGAATTATTATGCTCTAAACTAAGCCGCAGGTCTCCCTCTTCCCTGCCTGCCTGCCTCCCTTCTTTCATTTTCCTTTCCTTCTTCCCTCCCTTCCTTTCTCTTCTTTCTTCTGTTTTTTGGTTTTTTTTTTTGCTTTGTTTTTTTGTTTGTTTTTTAGTGCTACTGAAGATTGAACCCAGGACCTTTGCACTGAGCTTTTTTCTTTTTTGAAATAGGGTCTTGCTAAATTGTTCTGGCTGAACTCCTACTCTGCCTCCTGGCACAGCCTCTCAGAGATTGTAGGCATGTGCTGCTGCCTGGCTCATTCCACCTGGCAGCATGCTCATTCCTGGAATAAAAGAATAATTCTTTTTCGTTCTTTTGTTTTCTGGGAATCAAACTCAGAACCTTGCACTTGCCAGGCAGGTGCTCTGCCACCGAGCTATATCCCGGGCCCTAAGAATAATTTTTAAAGTACCAACCTCATTGGGCTGTTTTGCGCATTCAATGATTAGTTATTTAAGTATTTTCTTTTTTTTGAGACAGGGTCTTGCTGTGTAATCCGGGCTGGTCTCAAACTTGTGGTGATCCTCCCACAGGCGTGCACCATCATGCCTGGCGAATGATCATGAATGCAGACAAAAGTATTAGGATAAAAAAAATTAGAATAATGGCTGACACACTTAATACAGGTTTGAAAACAAGACCGAAACCCTGTCTGTGCCATTGTGGGCACTATAGTCTAAATGTGTTTTATTTAAAACTCTGACAGGGGGCTGGGGATTTAGCTCAGCGGCAAAAGCGCCTGCCTGGCAAGCGCAAGGTCGTGAGTTCGGTTCCCGGTACCGGAGAAAAACCAAAAAAAAAAATAATAATAAAAATAAAACTCTGACAGCTAGGGCAATGCAGGAGAGCAGGGTTAATAATAGCATCTGTGTCTCCCTCCTCAGAGTGCTTATCAGCAGCTGGACTTTTCAAAGCTTAAAAAATAAAATCTCCAGTGGCAGTAACTGTTGTTTAATCCGAGTCTGCCTCTTGCATTGTGGGAGAGGTCAGTTATGTGTATAGTTAGCAGTGAGGCTTCTTAGCGAAGGCAGGTTTTCCTCGGACAACTGGAGTAAGGGACTGAATCTTACTTTTATCTTTATTTCCAAAACCTCCTCACCTGTTCTCATGATTTCGAAGTATAAGAATTACTTTCCCTGTTTTGAAAATGGGGGCAGGCGGAGGCTTGGGTATATCAGCTACTGAAATGTCCCATTTTTGACGACCTTGAGTGCCTAAGAAGCATAAGAAATCAGATAATTCTTTACTCCTGTTCTTCTGCAAGGTAACATTTGAGGAGACAGTTGAGTAGCAAGAAAACACTTTCCCACCACCTGGGTGTGTGTGGCATGCTTAAAGCTTAGCTAGCATCCAGGGGCCCTTTTGGTAAGAAACCTCATCTGCGCAGTGAGGCCCGGAACGCATCTGCGCAGCAACTCGGAGAGGCTCACTCAGGCCATGCATGAAGCCCCGCAAGAGCGGAAGATAAGTGCAAGTGGACAGAGGCTGGGGAAGTCTTTATACCAGTTTTAAATATAAAACCTTCCTTTTCTTCCGCTCTAGGAGTCCCGGCCTGTGCACGTGGTACTAGGAAATGAAACCTGTGACTTGGACTCCATGGTATCTGCCCTGGCCTTGGCTTTTTATCTGACACAAGTGAGTGAGTACCTAGGGGCAGACTCTCAGAGTGAAAGATTTGGATTCTACATCCTGCTCTGCCACGCAGCAGCATTTAGGCTAGGGTCACTTAAATCCCGTGCTTTTGCTAATTCTTTTTTCTTTTTTTCTTTTTTCGGGTTTTTTTTTTGTGACAGGGGCTCACTATGTAGCTCAGGCTGGCCCCAAACACACAGTGATTCTCCTGCCTCAGCTTCCTGAGTGCTAGAATTACAGGTATGCACCACCACACCCTGCTTTTCCTAAGTCTTTTGGCTTCTGTTTTTTTTTTTGTCTTTTTGAGGCAGGGTCTCGCTGTGCAGTTCAGGCCAGTGGTGAGCTCACTTTGTAGCCCAAACTGGTCTCAAACTCGCAACAATCCTCCTGCCTCAGCCTCCCGAATGCTGGGATTACAGGCGTGCACCACCACACCAAGCTTATAATTTAATTTTTATTATATTTTTTATTTTTTAGTTTTTGGTATCAGGAATTGAACTCGGGACCTTGTGCTTGCCCGGCAGGCACTTGTGCTGCTGAGCTATATCCCCGGCCCTTCCTAAGTCTTGTGTCACATCCAAAATAATATTTCACAGTGTCACTGTGAGGAACAAATGAGAAAATCTGTTCCAACGGACTTGTAAACTGTAAAGCAACTTACAAACAGTGTATTAGTGAGTTCCTTCTGAGTGTTAGTCATCTCATCCAGATTAACTCCTTTTTTGTTTCTTTTCTTTTTTTTTTTTTTGAGACAGGGTCTTGCTTTGTAGTTCAGGCTGCCCTTGAACTCACTGTGTAGCCTAGGCTGGCCTCAAACTTCTGGCAGTCCTCCTGCCTCAGCCTCCTGAGTGCTGGGATTACAGGTCTGCACCACCATGCCTGGCTATTTGTCCAGGTTAACTCTTTCTTTTTTTTTTTTTTTTTTTTTTTTTGTCTTTTTGAGACAGGGTCTCCCTGTGCAGTTCAGGCTGGCCTGGAGCTCACTTTATAGCCCAAGCTGGTCTCGAACTCACAACAATCCTCCTGCCTCAGCCTCCTGAGTGCTGGGATTACAGGCCTGTACCACCACACCCAGCACCAGGTTAACTCATTTCTGCAGCCTTGTATCTAAAACCAGGACTTTGCCATTCATTGTCTTATTGATCTTCGTGTTACTCCGAAGGAGGGGAGGGCAAGAGTCATCCTTTTGAGCATGGGATGCAGCTCAGTGGTAGAACATGTGTAGGTTCTTGAGTTCAAAGCCCAGAACCCTCCCTCCAGAAAAGAGCCTCCATTTATTTCCTTCTCTCCCCAGCTCCTCATGTCAGATAGCATGCCAAAGTCCTTCAAGAACTGAAGGATCATCACCCGTTTATTTTTATTTTTTTGTTTTTGGTACTGGGAATCGAACTCACGACCTTGCTCTTTCCAGGCAGGCGCTATGCTGCTGAGCTATATCCCCAGCCCCAACCCATTTATTTTTAGACTAGATAGTTGTGGCTTTGAGGAAGGTGGTAACTTACCTCAAACATTTCTCCTTTGTTCCCAGTACTCTTGTTACTTTTATTTTTGGGAGTGGGCGAAGAACCATGGGCCTAGTGGATTCTGAGTGTGTGCTCCACCACCACTGAGCTACACCCCCAGCCCAGCCTGTCTTCCAAAACTTTGAGATACCCTCTTTTCACTCTCCTTGCAGACAACTGAAGCTGAGGAAGTCTTTATACCAGTTTTAAATATAAAACGTTCTGAGCTACCTCTGCGAGGTGACAACGTCTTCTTCCTTCAGAAGGTTCATATTCCAGAGACCCTGTTGATTTTCCGGGATGAGATTGACCTCTATGCATTGCACCAGGCTGGCCTACTCACCCTCATTCTGGTCGACCATCATGTCTTACCCAAGTAAGTAGAGAGGATTTAAATTGATAGGCATGTACCAGATAAGAGTTACTGAAATATAAACAAAGGAGGAAAGAGCTGGGTAGGGTGGTGCACACCTGTAATCCCAACGCTCAGGAGGCAGAGACAGGAGGATCGCTGTGAGTTCTAGGCCAGTCTAAACTACATAGTGAGTTCAGGGGCATCCTAAACTATACAGCAAGACCCTGTCTCAAAAAAAGATGAAAAAGAGAAAGAAAATCATGCCCAACTATTGTCATCTCGGGCTGGGTAGGTAGCTCAGCGGCATAAGCACTTGCCTAGCAAGCCTGAGGTCATGAGTTCAATTCCCAGTACAAAAAAAAAAAAAAAAAAAAAAATGCTAGATTTTGGGGCTGGGGATTTAACCCAGCAGCACAGCACCTGCCTGGCAAGCACAAGGTCATGAGTTTGATTCCCAGTACCAGAAAAAAAAAAAAAAAGCCCAACTACTGTCATCTCTCCAGTTTTATTACTGTGTTCATGTCATGAGGATATGTACTGCCATAAAAAGAAATAGAAATATGGTTAGTTCAAACTGAAAAAGAATAATTCAAAAATAGACTAGGCGTGGTGGTGTATACCTGTAATCCCAGTACCCAAAAGGCTGAGACAGTAGGATCACAGTGAATTCAAGGCCAGCCTACATAGTAAAAGCTTGTGTCAAAAAACAAAAAAAAAAAACCGACAAAAAAAATCATTTAAATCTGCCTTCAATATCATTTAGCATTTGTGGCTAGGCCTGGTAGAACATGCCTGTAATTCCAGTGGGAGACTCAGGCAGAAGGCTCAAGAATTCAAGGTCAACCGGGGCTATATTTCAAAGCCGTGTCTCAAAAAACCATAACAAAAAGATTTTTGTGGTGGATTTACTATAATAGAAACTTAAAATGCTTGCAACTCTTATTTTAATTTTTTTTTAAATTGAGATAGGTTCTCACTATGTATGTAGTTTGGGCTGCCCTTGAACTCACTATATAGCTCAGGCTGGCCTCAAACTTGCAGTGAGCCTCCTGCTTTAGCCTCCTGAGTGCTGGGGTTACAGGTGTGCACCACCACACCTGGCCCATACCTGGCTATTTTTTTTAAAGATAGCAAAGGTATTTCCTACAGAGACTCTTAGTAATTTTAGAACATGTTATCTATAACACGTGGGGTCTATAAATACCTTATTCATGTCTAGGGAATGTGCCACCATGCCTGGCTCCTTCATGCCTGTTTAACAAATGTGCATAACTATAATAATTCCACCCCTAATTTAGAATTGGAAAAAAACCTGCCAAAAAAGCAACATGAGGATGAGACTTGATTGAGACCGTCTGGCTCCTGCTAATCTTTTGTTTTTTGGTACTAGAGATGAAACCCAGGCTTCAGATGCCAGGCAGGTACAATACCCAGCTACAGCTCTATCCCCAGCTATTTTTAAAAATTTTTATTTTAAGAAAGGGGCTTATCAAATTGAATTGCCCAAGCTGGCCTCAAACTTTTGTGTTGTTTGCTTTTTGGGTTTTTTTAGAAAGGGTCTCACTATGTAGTTCAGGCTGACCTCGAATTCACTGTGTAACCCAGGCTGGCCTTGAATTTGCCGTGATCCTCTTATCTCAGCTTGTCCAGTGCTGGGGTCACAGGCGTGTGCCACCATGCCTGGGGTGGCCTCAAATTTGTAATTCTCTTGTCCTCACCTACCAAGCAGCTGGGGTTATTGCCTGTGACATCATGCCCATGCCCAGTTCTGCTTCTAATCTTTTGTTTTGTTTTGTTTTTTTCCGGTACCGGAAATCGAACTCACGACCTTGTGCTTGCCAGGCAGGCGCTGTGCCGCTGAGCTAAATCCCCAGCCCTCTGCTTCTAATCTTAAAATGTATATTTTTTTTCCTGGAGCACACGGCAGTTATACAGGAAATGGCATAAGGAAGCCTAAGCGCATTAATGCATATTGATTTACTTGTGAATGAACTTTTATTTGAAGGATAAAAATGAGACGGTCCCTGGTTTCATGAAGCTTTCTGTCAGGAAGAAGGGATGAGGCAAACTGTTGTGGTAATGGGTGTTGGTGGCAAGTGCTGTCACTGTGGGGATAGCAGGGACAGAGGGTGCAATGGTTCATCCCACCGATGGAGATTTTACAGCACCTGGAAACATTTTATAGCACTTGACCCTTGATCTCAGCCTCAACAGAGGACTGTGTTTGCTCCCTGAGTGGGGAGGGAAGGTGATTAAGAAAGGCATTCCAGGCAGAGGGAATAATTAATTAGTACAAGCAAAGCCACACAGGCATGACACAGCCTGGTGAGGTAGGGGAACTGGAATTTGTTTTGCACAGCTGGAGCATAAAGTATGTGGGAAAGTAGGACGTGAAAGATGGGCATGGTAGCACACACCAGTAATCCCAGCATTTGGGCAGCTGGGACAGGAGGATCATGAGTTTGAGTCCAGCCTGAGCTACATAGTGAGTTCAAGAACAGCCTCCTGTAATCCCAGCACTCAGCAGACTGAGATAGGAGGATCACTGTGAGCTTGAGGCCAGCCTGGGCCATAAGCAAGTTCAAGGCCAACCTGCCCTACATAGTGAGACCCTGTCAACAAAACACAACAAAAACCTGGATTGCATAGTATCTCAGAAGAAGCTAGGTATGGTAGTACATCTCTGTAGTAGATAGGCAGAAACATTTCAGGTTGTACCCCACTTACTTAGACTCTGTCTCAGATTTTTAAAAAACATTTTTTTTTTAATTTGTCTTTGAGACAGGGTCTTGTTATGCAGTTCAGGCTGGCCTTAAGCTCACTTTGTAGCCCAGGCTGTTCTCAAATTCCCAACAATCCTCCTGCCTCAGCCTCCTGAGTGCTGGGATTATAGGCATGTACCGCCATGCCTGGCTCTAAATTTTTTTCTCGAAGGCCTAGCTTCGAGTCTCTAGTTCAGAGTAAAGGGCCTGGTTTCAACCCCCACAAAGAAAAGGTGAGACTAGAGTGGTAGGGAGGCCTAGATCATGGAGTCTTTGTGGGCTCTTCTAAGGAATTTAGACTTCAGTGGAGGCAGTGGGGAGCTTGGCATCATTTCTAAATCTTTTTTTTTTTTTGGTACCGGGGTTCAAACTCATGACCTTATGCTTGCCAGGCAGGCGCTTATGCCACTGAGCTATATCCCCATCCCACTGAGCTTATATCTCCAGCAGCATCATTTCTATTCCAGGTCCTCAGGCAGCTATCTGTGAGGAATGGTTTAGGAGGGCCCTGGTTAGAAGAGGCGATTGGTTGAGAGACTGTTGAAAGATGTAAAGATTTGTTGAGAGTCCAGTCTAGTTGAGAAATTTTGAGGGCCTAGAGCAAGGCAGTCATGCAGAGCCGGAAAAGAAAGATGCAAAGTAGAAGCCCTAGGACCTGGGAGCTGTATGGAGTTTGAGTATTGAGTGGGATCTGTCATTGTTTTTGTGGTACTAGATGAATCCTGGATCTTTGCAGTAAGCTACATCTCCAGCCTCTTCTTCTTTTGGATGTTAGGGCAATCTCGGTGGATATCTATCACCCCACTAATCACCAGTTGACTTGGCTGATAGGCTGGCTAGACAGGTGTCCCCTTCCTCTCAGCTCTGTCCCTCCCGAAGCAGTGTGCTCAGTAGAAGAGGATGCCCACCACTGATCTGGGAGAATCACTGCCTTGGTTGAGGATGTACAAGTAGTGATACTGCTTTGCTAGAACCTGCAATCAAGCTCTTTTGCTTTTTTATTTAGAGACAAGGTCTCACTAAGTCGCTAAGTTGCCTGGGCTGGGTTTGAACTTGCCATCCTCCTGCCTCAAACTGCCAGGATGCTGTAATTACAGATGTGCGCCATCATGCCTGGCTATAAGAGCAATTTTATTTTATTTTATTTTATTTTTTGTCTTTTTGAGACAGGGTCTCACTATGCAGTTCAGGCTGGCCTTGAGCTCACTTTGTAGCCCAGGCTGG
>NW_004955588.1:397629-430748 GCF_000276665.1 Chinchilla lanigera
AAAAAAAAAAAAAAAAAAAGAATCAGGGTGCATTTTTAATCCCAGGTATTCTGGAGGCTGAGGCAGGAGGATTACAAGTTTGAGGGCAGCTTGAACAATTTAAGGACACCCTGTTTCCTAATAAAAATAAAAGAAAGGCCTAAGGATATAGCTCAGTGGCACAGCACCTGCCTGGGAAGTGCCAGGTTGTGAGTTTGATTTCCAGTACCAAAAAAAAAATAATTAATTTTTTTTAAAAAAGAGGGTTGGGATTGTAGTTCAGTGCTCCATTGGTTCAGTCCCCAGTACCCGCCCCCCCCGCCACACACAACAGAAGAAAGAATGGAGAGGGATGAAGAAAAATAGAAATGACCAAAAGTCATTTGACTAAACCATCATTTGATTTGACTAAACTTTCCATCATTGGGGGCAGGGAAATGCAGACTAGTTAGGAACATCCAGAGTGTGCCTATTTGTCTTTCTCTTTTCCTGCACCTTCCCTTCTACAGAAGTGATGCAGCTCTGGAGGAGGCAGTAGCAGAGGTGATTGACCATCGACCCATTGAGCAGAAACACTGTCCTCCCTGCCCTGTCTCTGTGGAGTTGGTGGGGTCCTGCGCTACCCTGGTGACTGAGAGGATCCTGCAGGGGGCACCAGAGATCCTGGACAGAGCGACTGCAGCCCTCCTGCATGGTGAGGGCCACTTTGGAGCTGGGCCTGGCTAGTTCCTCTAAAAAGGGGAAGTCTGGAGTCTTCCAGCCTGACCCGTACGCTTCCAAAATCCAGCTCAGAGCAAAGGGTGAGATTCCCGTGGGGAACACTGAGGCACTTGCGTAAAGGCCTGTGGGACGTTCTGTTGGAGAAACCGGAAAGGAAGCACAGGACAGCAGACCTTGAAGCTTCCTATTTGTTGGTAGCCTTGTTCCGTGGAAGAAGGAGCAGGAAAGCTGATTCCAGCGCCCCCGGAAAGAGCTCAGGGTCCTGGAGCAAATCTCGTATCCTTTCTTGTTCTCATTTCCTCCATCTGTGAGAAAGAGTTGGACCAAACTTTCTCTTCCAACTTCCAGCTCTTCTGCTGGAATTTGCCCTATCTAGGAGATGTCTTCTCTCCAGCTCATTTTCAAAATCTCCAAGGAGTGAGGTGCTCAGGCTCTCCATCTTTTCTTCACGTCCTGTTCATGTTTAATTTGGATTTAAGCGGTCTTATGTGCTCAGGATACACTGTGTTTCTCATTTTGTTTCCATTGGTTTTGCCCTGCAAGTCTCCCCTATGTTTTCCGTTTGGTTTGAAAGTTAACGTGTTCTAGGGTCATGAATGGATTTGCCCTCTCCCTTCTCCGCAGGAACCATCATCCTGGACTGTGTCAACATGGACCTTAAAATTGGAAAGGCAACCCCAAAGGACAAGAAGTATGTGGAGAAGCTGGAGGCCCTCTTCCCAGATCTGCCGGAAAGAGATGAGATCTTTGACTGCCTGCACAGGGCGAGGTTCGATGTATCAGGTATGAGCCGGCAAGCTGGATTAGTTGCCTCCACATCAGAAAGTAGGTGGCCAAGCTTCGTTCATTATACTTGGGAGTACCATGGAGACAATTTCAGAACCATGCAGAAGCATGGAACCCTAGCACCAGGAGCCTGAGGCAGGAAGATCACAAGTTCACCACAGCCCAGCACAGGCAACTTAGTGACTCAGCGAGACCTTGTTTCAAAATTTAAAACATTTTGGGCTGGGCGTGGTGGCGCATGCCTGTAATCTCAGCACTTAGGAGGCTGAGGCAGGAGTATTGTAAATTTGAGACCAGCCTGGGTTACAAAGTGAGCTCAAGGCCAGCCTGAACTGCATAGCAAGGCCCTGTCTCAACAACAACAAAAAAAATTTAAAACATTTTAACTAGGACAGGGGATGGAGTAAGCTTAGGCCCTGGGTTCAATCCCCAGTACTGCTGAAAAGAAAAGAGCAAAGAAAAAGGGCACAGAGCACAAAGCCCTGGATTCCATACCCAGTACTTGAAAAAAAAAAAAAAAATACACTGAGGGATAGTGAATGATTAGAGCAAGAACTATATGATTGGTGAGAGAGGCAGAAGAGACATTGGAGTACACAAAGGACAAAGGAAGAGAACAGAAAACTTCATAATCTACCCAGCTTCTACCTGTTGTCATTAAAAAAGAAGGGAGCAGATAGAAGGAAAGAAAAGTACCACAGGTGGTTAGAAGGTTCAGACAATCCAGAAAGGGGCAAAATGAGCGTTGAAGGTGTAGCTCAGTGGGAGACCGCTTGGCTCTTTGCCCCAGGGTTCAGTTTCCAGCACCACAAATGAAGGGGTGGGGGACTCAGGGTAGAAGCCTCCCGCCTTCCTTTTCTCCTTCTCTCCAGAGTTCCGTGCTCTTAAGGTGACCATTGGAATCCAGTTAAGTAACTGACCATACAGTTACACTTCCATCACCTCCCCTGTGCATCGCCCGAAGAGAGGCTTGCCGCCCCTGTCCGCATCCTCTCCCTCTGCCGTTGGGGCCCTTCATTCCCTGTGTGACCCCTGGTCTGGTGTCTGATTGCCAGGGCTGACCACTGAGCAGATGCTGAGAAAGGACCAGAAGGTCATCCACAGACCAGGCGTGAAGGCGGCCGTGAGCGCAGTGTACATGGATCTGGCGGTAAGAGTAGAGCGTGGCGTGGGTGGGGAGGGAAACCGAGTGACGGATGTCGCCTTGCCCCTGTTCCGGCTCACCTGGGAAATACCGCTGTTCCTGCCTGCTCCCGGCTCCTGCGACCCCGACAGCCTGTCACCTCGCGCTGTGTTTCTGCAGCAGCCACACGGCTCCCCCAAAGCCATTCGCCCCACAGCCAGCAGAGTGCTGTTTTGAGATGTAAGTCAGATCCTATCAGATCCTATCAGATCGCGCCTCCCTTTCCTGACTTTTCATTGTGCTTTTGTTAAAATCTAAAGCCCTTCCTGGGGTTCGGGGCCCTGCTTGAGCTGACTGTGTCTTTCTGTCGCCCCAGCTCAGCCCAGCCCCAGCCTTGCAGTCCCGCGGCCATGCTGGTTTTCTCTCATCTCACACAGTTAAGCTCATCTCTGGCCACAGCCTTTGAACTTGCTTCTGTCATTGCAGAGCTTGCTGGTCTTATCACTCAGGCCTCAGTGCAGATATATCCGGTTTTGAGAGGTTTTTCCTGACTACAGTAACTGAAGTTGTATGTCCTGTGCTCAAAAAATCTCTGGCTGGGTATGGTGCCAGTTCCCTGTATTCCCAGCTGTTTGAGTGGCTGAGGCAGGACTATTACTTGAGCCCAGGAGTTTGAGGTCAAGCATAGACCACGTAGTAAGACCACATCTCAAACAAAAATAGCAGCAAAAATCTCTAGCTGTTAATTTATCTGGTTTTCTTCATAGCACTTAACACCTGAAATGATCTTGTTTCCTATTTCTTTGTTATCTATATTCCTCTGCAAATTTATCAGCTCTGCAAAGAGCAGGGTCCTCTCTTTTGTTTCTGCTCTTTCTTAGGCACCTTTGATAACATGTAGTACATAATTGTCTACTCAGTAAAGTTTGTTGAATGGTACTGGGGATTGAACCTAGAGAGCCGCCTACATACTAGGCAAACATTCTGCCACTGAGCTACATTCCCAGCCCTTTTGAAAAGTTTTTTTGTTTGTTTGTTTTGTTTTGTTTTGTTTTGTTTTGAGACAAAGGCTGATTATGTAGTCCCGGTTGGCCTCAAACTCACAGCGATCATCATGTCCTCAGCCTTCCTTTTTTTATTTTTTGAGACAAGGTCTTGCTATGCAGTTCAGGCTGGCCTTGAGCTGGCTTTGTAGCCCAGACTGTTGAACTCCCAAGGATCCTCCTGCCTCAGCCCCCAGGTGCTGGGATTTCAGGCGTGTGCCCCTATGCCCAGCTTGAATGAGTCCTCAGCTTTTTTTTTTTTTTTTTTTTTTTTTTTTGAGACAGGGTCTCCCTATGCAGGTCAGGCTGGCCTTGAGCTCACTTTGTAGCCCAGGCTGGTCTTGAACTCGCAACTTGCCTCAGCCTCCCAAGTGCTGGGATTATAGGCGTGGGCCACCACGCCTAGCTGCTGGGATTATAGGCATTTGCAGCTGTGTCTGGCAATAATTCTGTTTTGATACTCAACTCCCAGTTTTTTTTGTTTGTTTGTTTTGTTTTTTGGATTTTTTGAGACAAGGTCTTACTATATAAACTACATTGGCCATGAGCTCACTATGTAGCCCACGCTGGCCTTGAACTCACAGTAACCCTCCTGCCTCAGCCTTGTAGGTATTCAGGTTACAGGTACATGCCACCACACCTGGCTCCATATTGGGATTTTGTTTTTGTTTTGGAATTTTGTCTTTGTTTTGTTTTGAGACAAAATCTTGCTGTTTGGTTGAGGCTGACCTTGAGTTCAGTATGTGGCCCAGGCTGGCTGCAAAACTCATGTTGATCCTCGTGTCTCAGCCTCCTGAGTGCTGGGATTATAGGCATGTGCCACCATGCCCACCCTCCATATTGTTTGTTTTTGAGACAGGTTCTCACTATGTACCATAACTATAGTGCACTAGAAAGGCCAAGGATAGAGAAAAGCCCTGATTTGCAATAGGTGGTAGTATTTCCTGAAATACTGAGTGAGATTTGGGAGTAGAGTACAGATTGGTGAAGAACAGTGAGTCAAGGATGTGGCATCACATGTCTGTACCTTTTTTTTAATGGTACTAGGGATTGAATCTAGGGCACATTTTACTTTTTATTTTGAGATAGGATTGCCCAGGCTGTGCTTGAACTTGGGATCCTCCTGCCTCAGTTTCCAGAGTGCTAGGATCACAGACATGTATAACCATGCTTGGCACATACCCGCTCTTAGTTATGTGCCCTGTTGTTCTGCCTTATAATAGAAATGCTCACAAAGCAAGTCTTGCTTATTTGATCACAAGAACAGAAAAACTTGTAACAGGCCAGGTTGTATTATCATGTTTTAATTCTTTCTGTTTTGGCACTGTGGTTGAACATGCTAATATTATCTCCTATTGAACTGCACCCCCTGCACTTTAAGAGTGTGTGTGTATATACCGGGAATTGAACTCAGCATCTTGTACTTGCCAGGCAGGCGTTCATGCCGCTGAGCTGTATCCCCAGCCCCACATTTTAATTCTTTAAACAATTACTTTTGGTAATTTTTTTTTTTTTTTTCTTGAGACAGGATCTCACTATGTAGTTCAGGCTAGCTTTGAACTCATTATGTAGCCCAGAGTGGCCTCAAACTCCCAGTGATCCCTCTGCCTCAGCCTCCCAAGTGCTGGTATTATAGACGTGCACCACCATACCTGGCTACCTTTGGTAATTGTTGGTCTCCTTATTTTATGTATGTCAAAACTTAGGTCCAGAACTCCATGACCAGCTAGTTAATAGGCAGTAGAGGTGGTTTTCCAGTCAGTTCTGTCTTAGTCTAAAATGTGTATTCTCCATGTTCAATATCATTACCTCCCAGCCTGGATACAGCACAGTAAATATTAGACACCTTTGTGATGGACAGTGAGTTGTGGTGAAGATGCAGAGAAACCTTCCTAAGGCTCCTTTGTTGTTGGAGACAGAGGGCCCCACCGCAGTTCTCATCCTTCTCTCTTTCCTCCCAGGCCTTCCTGCAGAGGCCTGACCTCCTCGCAGACCTCAGCGCTTTCTGCCAGGCTCACAGCTGCGACGTCCTGGTGGCCATGACCATCTTTTTCAACGCTCACAACGAGCCAGTGCGGCAGCTGGCTGTTTTCTGTCCCTGTGCTGCACTTCGAATGATGGTGAGTGTTTGTCCAAGTCCGCCGGTGTGCGCCTCTGTTCTGCAGCTCTGTGCTGTGAGGACCTCAGTCCTTACCTCTCACGGGGGCGCCTTGACCTGTGTCTGGAACCCCGCTCCCCGCTTTCTCTGTCCACACATGTGAGTGTGCGGCCTCATCCTAGCATTGCTGAGGAAGGGGGCTCCATGGGAGCTAGAGACAGTGCCTGCTTAGGGGGAACTCAAAGTCCGGTGAGAAGGAAATAGCACAAATCTGGAGTCAGATTTGATTCTTGGCTTAATCATTGATTTCTCTCCTCTGAAAATCCATTCTTTTGTTTCTGCTCTGTTGCCTGGATAATGAGAAACACTAGAGGGTGGGTCAGCGTGGCTGGGGTGGGGCAGGAGGCCTGGCTTCTGTCTGCAGCACATAGAGATTTATGCCACATAGAGATTAACCAGTACAGGGGCTGGGGGTTTAGCTCAGCGGCACAGTGCCTGCCTGGCAAGCACGAGGTCTTGAGTTTGATTCCCAGTACCGGAAAAAAACAACAGCAACAAAAAAAAGAGAGATTAACCATTACAGTGTGAGCTCTGTGAAGTGACTGAGGACCATGTTTTTCCTTTCCTGATTTCCATTTGGCTGTTTTCCTCAACTCTTTCCCCTTCTGTTCCTCTGTTGGTCAGTGATTAGCAAGAGGAGAATTTAAAAGTGGACTTGAGGCAGGCCGGGGGCTCCTGGGGTGCATAGACTCCGAGGACTGCTGACACGACTCAGCCAGATAACCCTTTGTGCTCACCAAAGGCGGGTTTTGCCACTTCCTGTCTCTCTGCCTTTGATTTCTCCACCAGCAAGCAAATTTGATCTCATCCAGTGTGAAAGAGTGGTGTTGTAGAAAGAGCTATTGTTTTGTTTTTTTTGAAATCTGTTAGACGTGCTTTTCTGGTTCAGGTTTGCCACTTAGTTGCCTTTGAGCTAAGGTGTCAGTTGACTTCTGAGACCATAAATGGCATAATGCTGCTTAGTCTGATGTGGCCTTTAGCGTAGCGTAATAGAATATGTAAAGTCAGGTGAAGAGAAGCACTCAGAACTTAGTGGCTCTTTCTTACTGATCCTATCATGAAGGGGAGGGTACTTTGGCTATAAAAAGTGCTCTTCTGTTGGGTATGGAGGTGCATACCTGCAATCACAGCTACTTGAGAGGCTGAGGCAGGAGGACTGTAAGTTAGAGGTCGGCCTAGGCAACTCACCAGCTAACGAGAGTGTTTCAAAATAAAAAAGAGCTAGAGATAAAGCTCAGTGCTTCCTGAGTTCAGTCCTCAGTACCACAAAAAAAGAAGACATGCTCTTCCGCCTCCCAGAATCTATTCCTTGCTGTGTGGATGCCTGGTGACTCTTCCATTGCCCAGGCTGCCTAGAGAGAGGAACCCTCTTTTCATACCATGCCTCACTAGCTGTCTTCCTCCTGTATTAGGAAAAGTGTTAATGTATTGATGTAGAGCACTGGTTTTGGTTTCAGACCTGCGTTCGTGTCAGTTTTGCTTCATACAAACGGTAAGTTACCTAATCTACCTAAACCTCCATTTCCCTACCTTTAATGAGGGTAAGCGTAATACCAAAACCAATCTTACGCGGCAGTTCTAAGCAGTAAATGAGATAGTATTTGTAAATAGCCGGGCATGGTGCTGTGTTTGGCCTGTCTGCTGTCACTGCCTCTTTCTGCCTCCATCTCCCCTTGGCCTCTAGAGAGTTATTAGCCCCAGCCTTGCTAAGGGCAGAGTTCCAGTTCTCGAGCAGAGGTGCACACTTAGAAATATGCTAGGTGTCCTAGTCACTTTCTTGTCACTGGGACACCAACCTGACCCACAGCTCAGAGGAGGAAAGGTTTCTTTTAGCTCATGGCTACTGTCCATGGCTGGCCTGCTCCAGGGCAGAAACGGCACAGTGGAGGGGCCTAGTGAGGGACAGCTGCTGGCATCATGGCCCGGAAGCAGAGACAAGGGAGGAGAGGAAAGGCAGCTACTATGATGCTCTCAGTGACCCGAGTCCTATGACCAGGCCCGTCCTCCTAGTAGCAAGTCAGCTGTATTGCCCCAAGCTTCAGCTGCCTTCCAGAGCCCCGCCTATGAGGACAGAAGGCCTCTGGGGGACATTCTTTCATTTTGCTTTGTTTTAGTTTTTGTTTTTCTGAGACAGGGTCTCTCTTTGTAGTTCAGGCTGGCGTGAACTCACGGTGATTACAGGAGTGTGCCACCACGCCTGGCCTGGAGGACATTCTTGATCTAGATTAGGAGTCAAGGGTCCTGGATTCTTGTTGGAACTCTGAGCATCCACATGATGTGGCTCTAGACACTTAAATCCCTCTGAGCCTTGGTTCCCCTTTAAGGTTTGCAGTACTCTGAAGATTGAGCCCAAGGGTGTACAGTACCACGGAGCTATATCCCTGGCCCTTTTTCTTTTTGATTTTGAGATTAGGTCTTGCCTAGGTTGCTAGGTGCCTAGGCTGGCCTTGACTTTCCCCGGGATGACCCTGCTTTAGCCTCCCAAGCAGCTGGGATTATAAATATGTAGCACCATGCCCAGCTAGGGTACCTTTGTTATTTTCCTTTTCTTTGTGGTGCAAGGGATTAGACTCATGGCCTTGCACTTGCTAGGCAAGGGCTCTACTCCTGAGTCAAATCCCCAGCTTAGGTTTCCTTATTAATAAAAAGAAAGATAATCTAAAATGTTCTGTTTCTTCACAGGCATGGTGACCCATGCCTGTAATCCCAGCACTCTGGAAGGCTGAGGCAGAAGATTGCAAGTTTGAGCCCAGCCTAGGCAGTTTACTAAAACCCTGTCTCAAAATAGAAATTAAAAAAGGGCTGGGGAATGTAGCTCAGTGAAGAGGACCTGGCTTCAGCCCCAAGTATGGGAGTCGAGGTTGGTGTTCTTTTTCTAAAATGCTGTGTACATTAGAAATGCTCCTTTTGTTGCAAACACTAAAACCAAAGTTGAAATGACTTGATTAAAGTTTCTTCCTCTGTTGGAAGCTTCCCACTTAGAAGCTAGAGATTTAACTTCTCTTTTTTTTGAGGCGGGTGGGTACTGGGAATCAGACTCCTGACCTCATGCTTCCCAGGCAGATGCTGTGCCACTGAGCTGAGCTATCTCCCTAGAAGCTGAGCTTTTTACTACACTGAGTTACACATTTCCTGTTCTTGTCTTCTCTGTAGATCTGTGGCACCCTGGAGCGCTCCCATTCCCCGATGCTGAAGCTGACCCCTTTCCCAAACACCCACCCCGACCTCCAAGCCTATCTTCAAGGCAACACCCAGGTCTCAAGAAAGAAACTTCTGCCTCTGCTCCAGGAAGCCCTGTCAGCATATTCTGACTCCATGAAGATCCCAGCAGGGCAGCCTGAGACAGCGGGAGCATCTGCGGAGCAGGTGGACAAGGGATTGGTCAGGGAAGGTAACTCCCTGACTCCTGGACTGAGTCAAGATGAAGATGACCCCCCGCTGCCCCCCACGCCCATGAACAGCTTGGTGGATGAGTGCCCTCTGGACCAGGGGCTGCCCAAGCTCTCAGCTGAGGCCATCTTTGAGAAGTGCAGTCAGATCTCGCTGTCACAGTCTCCCACTGCTGCCGTGTCAAAGAAATGACTCTTGGGAGGGGATGGGGCGCAGGCAAGGTTGCTTGACCCACCCCAAATGCATGTGTTGAGAAGTTTGGAGATTTCACTATCGGGGTGCAGTACTGTCCTTGCGAAACTGGGAGGTGAAAGATGGGAAAGGAAGCAGCTGCTGTAGGAATGGCTTTCTGCCTTCTCCCTCCAGTCTCTACCAGTCAGACAGACATTATTTAATTTATTATTTAAATCTGCATTGATGTGTCTCTGTTTCATTTGTCGGGGGGCACAGTGTAATGTAACACACCCACAGTCCCAGGAGAGTGGGAAAAAAGAATGTAACCCGCACAGTACCCTCAGTAAGGATCTTGAACAGAACCAGTATCTGTCATGGAACCAGACATTCACTAATGGTCTCCTGGAATTAATTCTTCACTTACTTATTTAAGTATTTATTGAATACCTATTTCAAGCTGGACAGAGGGTGGCTACACGTTAGAAACTCTCACTCACGTTTTCAGCCTTCCACAGATTTCCAGGTCTCTGAATCTTCTTCCTGGCCCCTGGTATTGGATGGAGAGATGGCTGAATTTCTATTCTGTGCTTCTTGTGGCTGTTTCTGGGCTTGTTTGGGAACAGACTGAACCCCATTACTTTCTGTCCCGATCAGGTGGCCTAGCTTTCTGTTTCTTTGGGTTTCTTTGTCCCAGAGTCACAGAAATCCTGAGGGCACCCTGAAAACCCCTGGTTCTTGAGAGTTGAGGAGCCACTCTTCCTAAAAAGAGAAAGAACCCTGAGTCTGTCCCTTGTTGTAGCAGGTCGATGAATTTCTTGTCCATTTCTTTGATCATGTTAAAAGGAAGCGTGAGTTCTTGTACCGATGCATAACCTGTGTGTCTTCTGGCAAGATGCTCGGCATGTCTAGGTCTCACTGTCCCCATCTGTAGAACAGGGTCTGGATTAGATGTTCCCTTGTATGCTGTGATCTGCCTATGGCTGCCTTTTCTCTCTTATGTTGGTCTGTATTTTTCTTTCATTTTCCCGGGAATGCTCGGGGTCACTGGACTGTCCGTGTTTATGTGTGATTGTGCCAAGGGGATAAGTCTCGTGTAGCATGTAGAGGGCTATGACTCATACCACAGTGACCCCACGGAGAGCACCCCACCCACTTGTTCTGCATGTGTAGTCTCCCCTTCCTCCCGCAGACCAGCGCGTTCCTCTCTTCCTGCCCCTTCTTATTTCCCGACAATCTCACCGAACAGTCAGGGGTGATGGTTCGCGTTACGCCTTCCAGCGTGAGGGGGAGAATCGGACTTCACTGTAACGCGATGATGCCTGTAGCCATTTGAAAGGTAAAAATAGTGGTGTGATCACTGAACCAAAGGAATTTATGTTTTGTAACTTGGGTACTTTATCTTGCATTTTGTTAAAAAGTATTAAATACTTTTTCCTGTTTGGGGTCTTACTGTCTCATTTTACCACTATAATAGGCCTTTACCTTCGGTAATTGTTTCGGCCTCCCACGAGTGTATCTCCCATCTTTCTACTAATTGTCTTCTGGCAACGCTCCCTCCTTGTGGGAGATGGGAAGACAGGATGGGGAAGCCAGGGCCTTTGCAGCGAGCTTCATCCACCTGTTATTTTTCACTTTGAGACAGGGTCTCACTAAGTCACCAGGTTGCTCAGGGTGGGCTTGAACTTGCAATCCTCCCTCCGCAGCATCTCAGTGCGCGCCTGTGCCACCACTCCCAGCTGTCTATCGAGCATTACTGAGGAATGAATCTGAGGCCTCCACACGGAGCTACATCGCCACTCCTTTGTTTCTTGGGGTTTTGAGGAGGGTGGAGAGATAGGGCCTCCCTGTATCGTTCAGGCTGGCCTTGCCTCAGCCTCCTGAGTGCCGGGATCACAGGTGTGTGCCACCACGCCCAGCTGTCCTTTCCTTTTTTTTTTTTCCTTCAGGAACCTTCCTTACAGCATACTTCCTTCTTCCCAGTTTTGTGTTTCCCAGACTTCTTCCCAGTCTTTCCCACAGAGTGCTTGAAAAGTAGGCTCAAGTCTACATAGTGATCTCAGGGACACCCTGAACTACAGAGCAATACCCTGTCTCAAAAAAAGAAAAGTAGGCCCAAGATAGTACGGGAATCTACTGCTCCCACTACACACCACCCCTTAGCAGCTTCAAGAAAGTTATCAGACACAATGTATTAACCATTGTTACCCTCCTATCATACTGTTTTAGAGTTTTCGTTTGTTTCTTTTTCTTTTTTTTTTCCAGTACCAGGAATCAAACTCACAACCTCACACTTGCCAGGCAGGCGCTGTGCCACTGAGCTAAATCCCCAGCCCCTTGTTTGTTTCTTTTCCTTTAAAATAAAAATTTAAAAAATAGGAAAGTTACCAGGTATCTAGAAAGGGGAGCACATTTCCTTCCCAGACTCACCTCAGCCCAGTCACCCCGCGGAAAGTGCACTCCCTCCCCAAAACCGCCCACACACAGGAGGCAGGGCTGTTCCTGGGTAGACCTGCTCTTGGGAGGGGCGGTGGCAAAACCTGTTTGAAGATGAGGCTGCCTCCCTTCCACACCTCCCTCTGCCAGAGAGGCCAGAGCAACCACAGCTGGGACCGAAAGGGGCAAGAAGGGTTGGGGTCTGGGACACCCCACTCCCCAGCAACTCCTAAGTGTTTAAAGAAGGCAGGAAGACGTGTGAAGATGGGAAGTACACAAGAGGCAGCAAAGAAACCATCAGACCTCGGGTAAGAGAGTGTGGCTGCCTGCCTGGGTGTGGTGCGAAGGGTTTCCCGTCATCCGGCCCCTAGCCAGGGTTTTTCAGGGGTTCTTTAAGAAAATGGAAAGACGACTTACTTCGCAGAGAAGGACTAGAGTACCTTCAGGTAGGAAATGTCAGTGTGGTTTAGAATTAGGCAACTGGACTTCCAGGATAATTCCCTGGTTTAAAAACAAAAAAGTTGGGGCTGGGGATTTAGCTCAGCGGCAAAGCGCCTGCCTGGCAAGCGCAAGGTCGTGAGTTCGGTTCCCGGTACCGGAGAAAAACCAAAAAAAAAAAAAAAAAAAAATTTTAATATTTTGTATCTGATAAATCTGCCTATGTTCTTTTTTTCCTCCTGACTCCTACCTTCCAAATAGCTGGTCCAGAAATGAGCTTAGGTCCAGGTTCTCCTTCCCAGCAAAACTCTCCCTGCCTCCATCCCCCACACTCCAGATACAGCCACTCCCGGCAGAGTGGAGGAAAGGCAGGCTGGACGACCTGCACGCACTGGCGGCTTCCCTGACAGCTCAGGACGCCTGCCAGGCCGTTCTGGGGACCAGCCTCCCACACCTGTGCTGGAGGTGGGGCCACAGCCATAGGGAACGTGATTAGCTCCTCATTTCATCTTTGCTCCTAAACCACGGTGGAGAAACGTATAGAAAACAAATCTGAGTTCTTTTTTTGTTTACTAAGACGCCTCACCATGTAACCCAGGCTGGCCTTGAACTCAGGATCTCCTGCCTCAGCCTTCCCAGTGCTGGAGTTAGCTGAGTTCTTTTAGTTTAAGGCTTACCCTCTGTAGCTTAACACTGTCCTCCACTCCAGTGTCTGCTCATAAGACACTGTCTAGGTTGTTCCATGATAATCTTTTCTTCTGGGGACCCAGGGTCGGGGAGGACGCAGAAGAGCCAGCGCCGGGAGCAGCCCTGAGACGTGGGGAACTGGAGCTGAAGGAGGAATGGCAGGATGAAGAATTCCCTGGGTGAGGAAGGGAGAGGGAGCCTGGGAGACAGGGAAGACATCACGAACAGGGCATTTAGACTTGAAGGAAAGCTGGGCAAAGCAAGCAGATGCCGATGGCAGGGGGAGGGCTGCTCGGCTGACAGCTGGCGCGGAGCCCCTCTCACCCTCTCCCCATAGACTGCTGCCTGAGGAGCCCCGACCATCTGAAGAGCCTGAGGATGCTCAGAGAGACTCCCAGGCAGGTGAATAAAGTAGAACCTGGATTTCAAGCTCCTGATTCTAGTCCACTGAGGGCCACACTGCCGCTCCCTTGTGCAGCTCCACTGGCCTCTTTCCCAAATGTCCCCGTCCTTCCCATCTTCAGAGTTCACCCCCCATGGTTCCTATCCACAGGATTCTGACCACCATCCTCAGTCACGTCTTTCTGTGTATGTCCCCACTTATCCACCCCAGCTACCCCCAGCACTTTAGCCCTGTGTGGCCAGCGCCCCATGAGGAAGCGCCTGTCTGCCCCGGAACTGAAGCTGAATCTGCTAGACGGGCGCGGAGATGAGGGAGCTTCTCCCACCCACTCTGCAGCTTCCTCTTCTGAAGGCAGCTCAGACCTGGATGTAGACGAGCTAGAGACACCTTCAGACTCGGAGCAGCTGGACAGTGGACATGAATTTGAATGGGAAGGTGGGGAACAAACCCCAGGGCAGAGCTGGCGGAAGGAGAGAGAGACCAGTGGGGCTGGGCACCTGGCTCAGGGGAGAGTGCTTGCCTAGCATGTGCAGAGCTCCAGCTTCAAGCCTCAGCACAAGCAGGAAAAAAAAAAACATTCCATATGATTGATTCAGTGAGGCCTGCCTAGCATTTTGTTTGTTTTTGTTTTATTTTTTTTGTTTGAGACAGTGTCTGGTTGTGTAATTCAAGGTGACCATAAACTCACTATGTAGCCCAGGCTGGCCTTGAACTGGCAGCAATCCTCCTGCCTCAGCCTCCCAATTGCTGAGATTACAGGTGTGCGCCACCATACCCTGTATGGTGGGAGGGCAGTCCATTGTTTACTATTGAAAACTGTATGTATGGGGGGAGGGCAGTCCATTGTTTATTATTGAAAACTATCCATGCTGTCACTGAGCTAGAACTGAGGTAATGAAGACAAAGGTCTGGGCCTGATCTGGTGGTGCACACCTCTAATCCCAGCACTTAGGAGGCTGAGGCAGAAGGATCGCCACGTGTTCAAGGCCAGCCTGGGCTACGAAGTGAGTTCAAGGCCAGCCTGAACTGCATAGAGAGACCCTGCCTCAAAAAAGACAAAAATAAATAAACGAAGACAAAGGTCTTACCCTCAGAAAAGCTGCTGCTATTTTTCAAAACGAGGCAACTCTATTTGTTATGGAAAGATCATAACCAATGGTGGGTACGATACATTATTGTTTGAGTAAAAAGTAGTGGAGAAGAAAAGGCTTGCTCTCACTCACAGTGGTGTAGAGGGTGGATTGGAGGAAAACAACATAAAGGCAGGGAGAACAGGAAGAAACAACCTGAGGGCAGCTGAGATGTCCCCAGGAGAGGACAGTAGCAGTGGGGAAGATGATGAAAGCAGGAGGAGGAAAGAAGAGGCTCTGTAACCCAGCTGACTTGAGAGCTGACAGAGAGGAGTCTCAGGTGACAGTTTTAGGCAGCTGGGTGGATGAGTAATTCATCAAGATAGGAAATATAGGGGAAAAGGAAGAAGAAAGTGATTTTGAGTTCTGTTTTGTGTCTGGGACTTGTGACAGCAAGGTGCACAGTGGAGATGTCCAGGCATTAGGGCTGTGGAGCTGGAGTCAGGAGAGAAGTCTGTGTTAGAAAGGCCCATCTCTGGTCGTCATCTCATGAGCAATAACAGAAATACGGGAATAGAATGCTCACAGTGAGAAACATGGAAAGAAAGGAAGAAAGAATATGGAAAAAACAGAATCTGGCAAGAGCCATAGACCTGCCCTTGTGCAAGGCTACCCCAAGGCCGCCAACCAGTGAAAAACTGAGGATAAAAAGCTTCAGGAGAAAGAGACCGGGAGAGGTTGGGTTAATTGGACAAAATGGCTAAAAAGGCAAGGAAGGAGAGGTTGGAGTAGTAACTGCAGAACAGACCTAGAGAAGTTAGGAGGTGCTTGACCCCTCACCCCCCAACCCCGTTTTAGACGACCTGCCCCGGGCAGAAGGCCTGGGGGCCAGTGACGCAGCACAACAGCTGGGCCGAGGATGTACATGGGACGTGGCCGGAGGAAATGGTCATCGCTGGAGGGTGTTCCGAATTGGACCTCGGGAGCAACGCGTAGACATGACTGTCATTGAGCCCTATAAGAAAGTCCTGTCTCACGGAGGTAACAGTTGGTAGAAGGGGTAAAGACTACGGCTTTGCTAAGGGTTAAAACAGCTCTTGAGCTGGAGACTCAGGCGATGATGGGTTCTGCACCCTTCCTGTCACTTCCAGAGGCCCTCAGTGTCCTGCAGCCAGATCCTATGTACTGTCTGTCAATACATATTTTTGGCCTGAGTGAGTTTTTCCTTTATTATCCTCAGGTTACCATGGTGATGGCCTCAATGCTGTCATCCTCTTTGCTTCCTGTTACTTACCCCAGAGCAGCATCCCCAACTACACCTATGTCATGGAGCACTTGTTTAGGTGAGTGGAAAGCTTGGAAGGACACAAGGCGGGTATCAGAGAGAGAAAGTAAAAAGGAACCTCCAAGTTTGGTCAATAGCTGGTTAGAGGCTGCACTAATGGTCCCCAGACTCCCTGAATCCCTGACACTTCCCTGCCATGTCGTCCACCCCTCTCCAGGTATATGGTGGGGACCCTGGAGTTGCTGGTGGCTGAAAATTACCTGCTTGTTCACTTGAGTGGAGGCACAAGCAGGGCCCAGGTTCCGCCTCTGAGCTGGATCCGCCAGTGTTACCGCGCTCTGGAGCGGCGGTGAGACCTCCGACCAAGGGAGCTACGACTCCACCTTACCATTTCATCTTCCACCTCTCCATGCCTTCCTCTCCCAGTTAGTCCCTTCTCCTGTCCTCCTTCCCTCTGTATCCCTCCTAAGAGGCTCCTGTGTTCTGTTGATGCTTAGAGTCCGTGAAATCTTTCTCTTGTCCTAGTTTTATTTTGATTAGTGTGTGCTGTCGGGGCGCAGTGGTTACCCTCGTCCTGGGTGGTGGTACATGCCCATGACACATCTTAATTCCTTTTCTGTCCACACCCCTCCGCCTGGCCCCTGAAATCTTACTTTCCAGCCATTGTCACTTGCTAGCTGTGTGATTTTGGCCAAGCCTTTCTGGGCCTCCGGCCCCTTATCTGTAAAGTGGCAGCAATCATTCCTCCACCACGGAGCATCTGTGGAAAGCGTACCTCCATGTTACGCCCTGCCAGATCACAGACACACCCTTCCTCTCCTCCCAGTCACATTCCTTCAGTTCGCACACGTCTCTGTGTCCTTCTCTTCCTTTTTTTTTTGAGACAGGGTCTTGCTTTGTAGTTCAGGCCGACCTTGCACTCACTGTGTAGTCCAGGCTGGCCTCGAATTCACAGCAATCCTCCTGCCTCAGCATCCAAAGTGCTGGGATTATAGGAGTGAACCACCAGGTCTGGCTCCTTCTCTTCCTTCATCTGTGACATTTATGTATTTTTTTTCTTTCTCTCATGTTGCTTTTTTCTTTGTTTTCCCATCTTCCTTTTGATTATTTTTGTCTTCTTGTCTTTTCTTTTTTCCTTCTTGCTGGTCTTCTTCTATTTGGATTTTTTTTTTTTTTTTTTGGTACTGGGAATTGAACTCACATCCTCACACTTGCCAGGCAGGCGCTGTGCTGCTGAGCTATATCCCTGGCCTCCCATTTGGAGTTTTATAAGTAATCTCAGTCAGAGAGGGATGGAAGAGTTTACAAAAGGAACTTATGTAGGGGTAGAGCAGGAGGAAAAAGGGGTAGAAAAGACCAAACAGAGGGTCAGGTGTGGTGGCACACAACTATAATTCCAGCACTCAGGAGGCTGAGGGAGGAGGTTTGCTGTGAGTATGAGGCCAGCCTGGACTACATAGTGAGTTCAAGGCCAGTCTAAACTACATAGCAAGACCCTGTCTCAAAAAAAAAAAAAAAAAAAAGGCATCATGGCCTTCCTCATTAATGGCCCACTCTTAGCCAGGCGTGATGGTGCACACCTGTAATCCCAGCACTCGGGAGGCTGAGGCAGGATCATTGTGAGTTCGAGACCAGCCTGGGCTACAAAGTGATCTCAAAGCCAGCCTGAACTGCATAGTGAGACCCTGTCTCAAAAAGACTAAAAAATAAAAAGTAAAAAAAATAATAACCCACTCTATATCCTCCAGGGTATATTTTTATCTTGCTTTTTCTCTCATTCACCCCAAGCTTGCTCTGCAGAGCCAGGTTTCCCCCCTTTTTTTTTTTTTTTTTTTTTGTCATTTTGAGACAGGGTCTGGCTATGCAGTACAGGCTGGCCTTGAGTTGACTTTGCAGCCCAGGCTGGTCTCGAACTTGCAATGATCCTCCTGCCTCATCCTCCCAAGTGCTGGGATTACAGGTGTGCACCACCACACCTGGCTCCCCTCACTCTTCACTTTTACTTTTTCAAATAAACTTTGTCACTACTTAAAAAGGAAAGAAAGAAAGAAAGAAAAGAAAAGAGAAGAGAAGAGAAGAAAAAAGAAAAGATATAAACCAAGACCAAACAGAGTCCAAAAGGAGAGTTTCCTAAAAAACAGGAAGGTGGCAGGCTAACTGAGATGGGTGGAGCTGAGATTTCCCCTAAAGGGATGGGGATTAAATCCAGTAAATGGCTGAGAAATCTAGCCGTTTAGAGATGCCAGGGCAGCTGCCGCGTAGACAATTGCTCCACCTGATCTGCAGACATGAAGACAGACCCAGGAATAGAATGATCTCATCATATTCTTCCTCAGGCTCCGGAAAAACCTGAGGGCCTTATTGGTTGTCCATGCTACATGGTATGTGAAGGCATTTCTGGCACTGCTTCGGCCGTTCATCAGGTATTAGCTCTCTGGACAAGGACTTCCTTTTCCTCATTTCTTCCTTTCTTTCTCTCTCTTGCTCCTCTCTCTCTCTCTTCTTTTTCTTTATCTTCTTTCTTCTTCACAGGCTCTTGCTTTGTAGTTCAGGCTGGCCTTGAGCTCACTTTGTAGCCCAGACTGGCCTCAAACTCGCAAGGATCCTCCTGCCTCAGCCTCCCAAGTGCTGGGATTACAGGTGTGCACCACCATGCCCAGCCTCTTCCTCATTTTCAAAGTGAAGATTAAACTGGGCATGTTGGCACATGCTTGTAATCCTTAGGAAAGACAGGCAGGCGGGTCCCCATGAATTCAAGGTCAGCTGGAACTACAGACATTCCTCATTTAATGAGGAAAGAATTGGTCACTGAATGAGGAATTGTATACATCATGTACAATATTCAGAAGAAATAGTCACCAGAAATACTAATTTCATGGCTTTGCTTTTATTTGTAGAACTCCTACATCCAATACTGTAATATATAATAACATAAAACTATAGTACTATTCTGTACAGTAAACAAGCAAAAATTACAGTACTGCATAAACAAACTGTACTGCACCAAAAAAGACATCGAGGCTCTATAAACAAGATGTGTAGAACTGTACCAAAAAAAAATCATAAGTCTAAGCAGTGAATCACAAGTCCAAATAGTCATTAAACAGGTAGACCATTAAATAAGGAATCTACATAGCAAGACTTTGTTTAAAAAAAAAAAAAGATTAAGATTTTGAGCTGAGGGCCAGGGATATAGCTGAGCAGCACAAGCGCCTGCCTGGCAAGCACAAGGTCCTAAGTTCGATTCCCAGTACCAAAGGAAAAAAAAAGATTTTTAGCTGGGGGCCGGGGATGTAGCTCAGCAGCACAGTGCCTGCCTGCCAAGCACAGGCTCTAAGTTTGATTCCTGATACCAAAAAAAAAAAAAAAAAAAAAAGATTTTAGCTGAGTGTGACAGAACACATAATTCCAGTACTCTGGGAGACTGAGGCAAGAGGATCTCAAATTTAATCCCAGGGGCTGGGAATATAGCTCAGTGACACAAGCGCCTGCCTGGCAAGGGCAAGGTCCTTAGTTCAATTTCCGGTACCCAAAAAAAAAAAAAAAAAATTCAATCCCAGCCTGGGCAATTTAGTGCTTAGTGAGACCCTCTATCAAAAATAAATAAAATAAAAAGGGCTGAGGATGTAGCTCAGTGCAAAGGCCCTGAGTTCAATCCTTAGTACTAATGAAGACAAAATCTGGCCCTACCCTGACTCTTTCTAGCCTAAAACACTCTGCTTGCTACATTTCCCTCTATAAAGGTATCCAGGAGCCACCCTCCTAGTATGAAACATGATTTGGTTTATTCTGTCTTTTCAGTTCCAAGTTCACACGAAAGATCCGTTTTCTGGACAGCCTGGGGGAGTTAGGTCGACTCATCTCCCTAGATCAACTTCACATCCCTGACGCTGTCAGACAGTGAGTCCTGCCTGCACTGAAGGGTGAAGGTTTGGGGTGGGATGGGATAGACAGCTCGTAAAGCCAGTCCCCACCTCCTCAGTGCCTTGGGGGGATACAAAGGTGCTACAAGGTAGAGATTCTGCTTTCAGCTGCTTTAGTGTAGCTAGGAAACTGCATATGCCCAGCGGAGATGTGAAGCACAGTACTGCATCAACAGGAACAAAGGAAGAAAAATATGTGTACACATGCCCAGGCCAAGGAATAATCACAGCATGGCGGTTAAAGGGGGCCTAGAGTAGCCTAGTTTTTCATTAGGGAATCTGTGGGCAATGGGTAGATCATACCCAGTGGGGAAGAGGGTGTTAGGCAGCAAAGGATGCTAAATACTGAGTCAAACACTCAATCGTCTAGCTCATCTAATACACCAAACCAGTGAGGAAGACCCAGCTCCTGCCCCAAACGACTTCTGTTCCCTAACCCTCTATAGGTTGGACCTGGATCTCCATGGCTCAGGAGGGATGGCTAAAAGGCCTTAAAACCAAGCAAAGATGGTGCATTCCTGTAATCCCAGCACTCGGGAGGCTGAGGCAGAAGGATCGTTGTGAGTTCGAGGCCAGCCTGGGCTACAAAGTGAGCTCAAGGCCAGCCTGAACTGCATAGGGAGACCCTGTCTCAAAAAAAAAAAAAAAGACGGAAAAAAAAAACCAACAACCCCCAAACCAAGCAAAGATAGTGATCTACGCGATCCTAATCCTGAACTGTTTTGCCAACCATCTCATCCTGAAGCCCAGCCCCCTCTCACCCCCCTTCGCTTCTCAGTGGGGTGCTTCCCTCCCATGCCCTGCTGGCCTGCCAAGAGCTCTGACTTTGGGAGTTCTCAGCACTCGGGGATGGGGCTGCGCGCAGTGGTTTTGGGAGTGCAGAATCCTGCTTTCGCCTAGAGCCTTGTCATTTCTCCGGTCTCCGTTTCCTCTGTAAGCGCAGAGACTGCACTCCTCTCCACCTTAGTATTGTAGCAGTCTCTGAGGGGAGATGATGGACAGCCTGGCCTAAATGACCTCAGCCAGACTCCCTGCTGGGGGCCGGGAGACAGCTCACAAAATCTTGAAGAACCCCTGCTTGCCCTTTTCTTCTTCTAAGTCACGTCCTCTCCTGTGAGCCTGGGAGGGAGTGCTCTGAAAGCCTGTACTACCGTCCACGCTGTACTGTAGCGATGAATAAACTGCGGTGAGATTGAAGTCTATGCGTGGGCCTTTCCCCAGCCCCTTCCTTGCGTCACAATCGGCCTGGGTTCTGGGCGTCCGTGGCAGAGGCTCCTTGGCTGCGGCTCTGCTGGGGCCGCGGAAGCCTGGGTGGCGGGAGGGTACGCGCCGGTTCCAACGACCCTGCGAGTCGGTGGAGCGGAGCAGAGCGAAGGGTGAGCAGACGGGAGCCGGGGCCACCCAGCCCCATGGTCTCCGCCGCCCGCACGCTGCTCTGCGCCCTGCTGCTGAGTCTGGGGTCCCCGGCGGCGGCGGTGGCGGGGCGCCAAGGCCAGACCACGACCACAGCCGGGGCTCAGGGCGTCAGCCTCCGCCTTGGGGGCCCGGCCCGCAGCCGCAGCAGCAGCACTGCGGGCTCGGCCCGGACCCGCCCTCCCCGCAGGACCAGGGTGACCGTGGAAGACGACAGTGACGTCCTGGCCACCGCCGACCGCCTGGCGGGCCCGGCCGCTGCCGAGCTCCTGGCCACGGTGACCGGCATCAGCCCGCCGACAGCGGCCAGCATCAGCAAGGACCACGAGGGATCTCTGGAAGAGGGGATGGTGATCTACGCCAGAGAGAATGTCTCGGAGACGACCCCCAGCAGAATGGGCGGTGCCAGCCGCAGCACCGAGGGGAAATTTGCAGCCAACACCCAGGAGCCAGAGATCAGGCTGACCACCAGCCTGCCGCCGGCCACCTCGAGGACCACCGGGGAAGAGGGCGACGTGCTGAGCTCCGAGACCCTGAGCCAGTGGTCCACGGCCGGCTCCAAGCCCAGCGGGTGGCCGCGCTCCTCCCCGATGACCATGCCCGCGCCCGAGGATCTGCGGCTGGTGCTGATGCCCTGGGGCCCGTGGCACTGCCACTGCAAGTCAGGCACCATGAGCCGGAGCAGAGCTGGGAAGCTGCATGGACTTTCTGGGCGTCTTCGAGTTGGGGCGCTAAGCCAGCTCCGGATAGAGCACCGGCCTTGCACCTACCAGCAGTGTTCTTGCAATCGACTCCAGGAAGAATGTCCCCTGGACACGAGTCCCTGCCCCGACGCGGGCTGCAGATCTCGGGTCACCACCACCACCACCACCACCACCACCACCACTTCTCCCATGCCCCCCATTCACCTGAGGCGCAGGCCCAGCCCCCACCCGCCCAGCACCTTCTCGCCCAGCCCCAGCGCAGCTCTGGCTTTTTGGAAACGGGTGAGGATAGGCCTGGAGAATATCTGGAACAGCCTGTCCAGAGTGTTCACAGAAATGCAACCAGTAAGTGTCTTGTGGATGAGCCAGGATCCTTACCGAAGCAGCTGAGTTCTGACATCCCAACCCCTGGGCTAAGCCAGGCAGTGTGCTTCCTGTACAGTTTTTTTATTTTTTTACTTACTTTTGGTACTGGCGATTGGGCCCAGACTTCACACTAAGCTACATCCCCAGTACTTTTTTTATTTTTTGAGCCAGGGTCTTGCTAAATTGCTCAGCCTAGGCTTGAACTTCCAGGTGCATGCCACCCAATTTTGTTACTGACTCATGACATGCGTTAGTTCATTACTGTTGCCCACTGATTCTACCTATTTTTTGTTTCATTTTATTTTTGAAATGGGATTTTTGGCTGTCCAAGAAACCCTGGGTTTAAACAATTCTCCTGTCTTGGTCTCCTGGAGTAATTTAGCTGAGATCACAGATGTGTACCACCTTGCCCAGCAATTCTTTTAACTGCTGGTTGGTCAATGTATTACTGGTTGACCAGTTAAGGATGTGGACAGCCAGGTCTGGTGGCACACACCTGTAATCCCAGCACTCAGGAGGCTAAGGCAGGTGGATTGCCATGAAACTGAGGCCAGCCTGAGCTAGTGAGTTCAACATAGAGGGTTACTGAACAGATGATAAATATAGAGGATATTTATTAAGTTTTGATCTAATTAATAGTTTCATTTTAACAACAGGCAATATTTGACCTATGTAGACGTGTGTGTGTGTGTGTGTGTGTGTGTGTGTGGTACTGGGCCTTGTGCATGCCAGGCAAGCACTCTACCACTTAGCTATATCCCCAGACTATGGGGACTTTAGCTGGATCATAACCTTGACCAAGTGCTCAAAACCTTGTAAGGTGCTATCCCCACTTTACAGATAAACAGGTTTACGGAACTACTATGTGTCAGAGCCACAAGTATGATCAAAAGATTTGATACCAGTACCCATGCTTGTAACTACCATCATCCCAAAGAACTATCCTGGGATTCTTCCTCACCAGTTCTTAAGAAGAGCCAGGGTGGTGCCTCATAGCTGTAATCCCAGCACTCTTGGAGGCCAAGGCAGGAGAATCACAAATTCAAACTCAGCCTAGGCAACTTGGCAATATACTGTCTCAAAAAGGACTGGGGATATAGCTCAGTGGGAGGCCCTGGGTTCAATCTCCTGCACTGAGACAAAAAAAGGAAGAAAAAAAACTTGAGCAGGGACATTCCTCTGCTTTACTAAGTCACCAAAGGGGTCTGACTGGCCTGATAAAGTAGTCTCAGTTGCTAGGGATGATAGGGAGGGGAACAGCAATAAAGGCTCCTTTTCCTGGTTTTTGTTTTTGTCTTTCTCCTTGTGTGCCCGTTATCCTATTCCAGTACTGGACAATTAAAACCTAGGGCCTTCACACTGAGTTATATCTCCACCACTTTATTTTTTGAGACAGTTCTTGCTAAGATTCATAGGCAGGGCTCAAACAGGGTCCCCCTGCCTCAGGCTCCAAGAATATCAGAATTACTGTTGTGCATCACACCGGACTCCCAATACTGAGTTGTTTTGGTTTTTTTTTTGAGATAGGGTCTTGCTGTATAGTTCAGGCAGGCCTTGAACTTGTGGAAATCCTCCTGCCTCAGCCTCCCAAGTGCTGGGATTACAGGCATGTGACACCATGACTGGCTCCAATACTAGTTTTTGAATATTAAAAAACATAAAGAGGTAAGGCAGCCGGGTGTGGTCGTGCACGGGAGGCTGAGGCAGGAGGTCACTGTTGCAAGTCTGAGAGCAGCCTGGGATACAAAGTGAAGTCAAGGCCAGCCTGAACTGCATAATGAGACCGTGTCTCAAAAAATACAATAAATAAATAAATTTTTAAAAAAGAGAGATGGGGCCAGGGATATAGCTCAGTGGCACAGCACCTGCCTGGCAAGTGCAAGGTCCTGAGTTTTGATTCCCTGTACAAAAAGAAAAAAAAGAAAAAAAGGCAACTGGGTTGGGGGGAGGGAGGAGGGGAGGGGGTAGGCAAGGAAAAGCTAAGAATGTCGATGTGGTTGTAATTGCCCCTTTTTTCCTTACCCAGACAGACGTAAACCAGAGGTAATGGAGACTTCATCCACAAGAGGTGGTGTCAACATCTCAACTTTTCCTCTCCTTTCAATCCCAGCACCCACTAATTATTTTTAGTATACAAAAATAAAACTGAAAAAAACTGTTGATCTTATCTTTTTATAGAAATATCTGAGGGAGACCATAAATTGCAACCCAAAATTTGAATTTCATAGCTAGCAGCCTGTCTTACTCCTGTGCTATCTCCAGGATGGAACACACACGGCAACATGGTTGTGGGTTTTTAGCGGGCCTCGGGACTGACCCAGGGACATTTTACCACTGAGCTATATCCCCAGTCCTTTTTTCTAGTTGGAGATGAAGTCACATTGCCCAGGTTGGTCTTGTACTTGTGACCCTCCTGCTGCAGCCTCCTGAGTAGCTGGGATTATACATATGCACCACCTCTCCCAGCTAAACAAGTACTGTATTTCTGTATCTGTTAAAATTACTTTTTAAAAATCAGGTCTTACTATATAGTTCAGGCCAACTTTGAACTCACTACATAGCCCTAGGCAGCCTCAAACCTGTGAGTCCCTTGTGCCATGAACCACTATGCCTGGCTGCAAGTACTTTTTTTTGAGACGATGTAGTTCAGGCTCTTCTCTTGCCTCAGCCTTCTCAGTGCTGGGGTTGTAGGTGTGTGCCACCAAGCACTTCTTTAGACTTGACCTGCCTGGCAAACGCAAGGACCTGAGTTCAATTCCCGGTACAAAAAAAAAATAAAAAGATGTGAAAATCTGAAATCCCAAGAGAAGTGTATATTGCTAGGTATGGTGGCTAAATTTATAATCCCATCACTCTGGGAGGCTGAGGCAGGAGGACTACAAGTTTGAGTCCAGCCCCAGCAACTTAGTGAGAACATCTCAAAAATAAAAGGTTGGGTCCTCTTAACCCTTTGCATCCTTAGTCTGATCCTCATGTAGTTCATGAGGGCTACTGATTCAATCCCTAGCACAGTATGCAAAACAGCAAAGAAGAAACCACAAAAGAAAGAAAAGGGTATTGGGAGGACCTGAACCCTTGAATGTTTCCTCCAGGCCTTAATGCCTGGCCCTCTTCTGAAAAGGTCAAAGGTTGCTACAAAATCCCACCTCAGCCTCTTTTTTGCCACATGCAGGATTCACACTCACTGGTTCTGAGTACTTGTACTAGATACAAGTACTGTACCTAGTACTTGTGAAATGTGCACTTCACACTAACAGCTGCATTTCCACAGGCAGCAATTCAGAGACAAGGGGCAGCCACTTTCAAATTGTCCATCAGCGGTACCCACCCTTTAATCCAACGCACACTTGAAATGATTACAACTAATTTGCTTACATTTTTTTATTTGAAAAATGTATTTAAAAGTCCAACAAATTCTTAATATAAATTATGACTCTCAACCCCACACGTTAGAGAAAGTGGCTCGAGGCAAGAGAGCACCAAAGACTGTCCAAAGAATAGCTATTAGGTGAGGTTGGAGATTGGAGTTCCCACCTTTCTACCTTACCCCATCATCCCCTTTCTACATCCCTAGTCTAACCCTCAGCTACCAAGCTCCTAGGGCAACAAGGTGGGCCACTTTCATAGAGCAACTAACTAGCTCGACTGGAACTAGAGTATTGGGAATGCAGCTCTACCACCAATCTTAGACCCTGAAAAACTACACTGAAATTTGAAAAACTTAAATCACTGTAGATGGGGGCAAAACGGATGGCTGGATGGAATCAGCAGAGTGGATCTGATTCCACAGTTCTGACCCTGCTAGAGCCAATGAGACCCCAGCATTCCTGTCTCAGAGCAGGGAGGAGCTCATCTGTTGCTCTGCCTTCCTAATCACCCTGCAAAGAAAGGGCCAGAACAAAAAACACCTGAGAAAACAATGTGCCTAAAGACCGTGCTCCTCCAATGCTTTCCCATCCAAAGCACACTGCAGCCAGATGGGGGTAGGTCCTGATCTTCAGGCAAAACTCCCTGAGTCTTATTTGTGTCTAGTTCTGGGGCTGGGGCACAAGAACAGCTTAGAGCTTGGGAGGGTAACTAGGTCGCGCACCTCTGCTGCTTTTATCTCCCCCTTCTCCAATTCCAACGCAGCCTGTTCCTGTCTCCACACTGCAAGGAAGGCGAATCGTAGCACATGTCCATCAAGGAGACCTGAAGCCACGCAGCAAAAGGAATACACGGAATATAAAGACTATGTGGAGTTTTCCTGAGCCTACTTTACAAGGGGTCCTAGTCCATCCATAGCTCAGGCTTTTGAGGAATAACTGGATGAGGAGTAGGGTAGGGAGTGAAAACCACTTAAAAGTGCCTTGAATTCAGAGCTGGGATTCTCAGCCTCAGGTAATTTGTCCCTAGAAGACACTTGGCAGTTTCTGAAGATACTTTTGGTTGCCAAAACTAGAGTGGGCTAGAGATGCTGCTAAATATCTAATCACAAAACCGCCCTCTGGTATAAAGAATTATCCAGTCCACAAGGGCAAACATGTCTCGTTGAGAAGCCTTGCTTTGCCTCTGTTCCTGGGCCATGGCAAGGCTCTTACACGCACAGGTGTACGTGCCTATCTTTTTGCTCTCTGGCTTTCTCTTCAGACCCCTCTTTCTTCTCTCACCTGGGCCAGCAGGGAGGTTGGTAGAGGGTGGGCCAGGTCCCCCAAGACTTAAATGGAATGTTGACAGTTAAGATCCACCGCAACTCTTACTCAACAGGAAACAGTAAAAGAGACAAGGTTAAGGGCAGAGGGAAGAGCAGGGTGGGGTAATTAAATCAGCTTAAATTAAAATTTTAATTAAAAGAAAAAACGACTGCAGCTGGGAAGCTAGTAATGCTACAGAAACAGGATGAGAGAAAGACCCTGGTGTCAGCAGAGAAGGAGTGAGGGGCTATGAGCTTAAGGTCTGCAGTCTAGAGGAAGAATGGACTGGGCACCACCCTCCCAGCCCCTGCTTGATGTCTGCTTTTGTGCATCGCAGGGGGAAAGGGAAGGGCAGGGAGGTAGAGAGCTTCTCAGGAAAGCCAGCTTCAGCTTTGGCACTCTCACCTACCTACCCCATTTGAGGAGTTCCAGGCTAAGAGTTTGAAGAGTTGACACCCAGACCGTCATTTAGGAGGAGGGAACTCTTCCCCGGTTCCCAGAGAACTCCTCACTCAGATCTCGGGTGTCCAGGGCTTCCACTGAGCTCCTCTGGCCAGCCAGTGGTCACTTGGTCAGTCCTGCTGCCTTGACCCATCTCCAGGAGGGGTGACAGCCAGAGAGAGGAGGAGTCCAGCCCCTACCCCTCAGAGGCACTGTTAGGCAGTGAGGGAAAAGAGGGACTGTTGGGTTCTACAAGTCCTAGCAAGGATCAGGCGAGGGCAGCATTTCTTCTGGGCTGGACAGAGTTGGAACTTCAAGATGGCAGAACCTGAATTTAAGAATGTAGACAAACAAAACAAAAACAATTTTTAAAGAAATGAGTTGCCTCAAACAACAAACACTTTAGGGAGAAGCCACTACACAGTGCAGACTTTTCTCTCTATTTCTGTGTAGACAACCACGCCTGTGCCTTTCTGATGGAGCCCACATTCTAGCCACCCCCCCACCGAGGGCTGGGATTCAGCCATGACTGGCTGAAGCCCACATTCTTGTGCCTCCCATTCTAACTCTTCCTCCTCTCCCCCTACCCGCTCCACTTCCCATTCTGGCATCTAGAAACAGGGTTCTGAAGTGTGCTATCCAGACTTACCACATGGTTACTCACCATTTATTTCTATGGGAGCTATAAGCCCCTAGAATTACTCCAAGGCCTGTCCCGGTTTCCCTTGGACCTCATCTGCTCCTGAACTGCACCTGTCTGTTGAAAAGCATATGAGACACTGGAGCTTGGTGGCACATGCCTATAATCCTAGCATTCTGGGAGGCTGAGGCAGGGGGATTGGAATTCAAGCCCAACCTGGGCAACTTAGCAAGTCAGACTCAGTCTTAAAAAACAAGCCTCCCGGCCGGGGATACAACTCAACAGCACAGGCGCCTGCCTGGCAAGTGCAAAGTCCTGAGTTCAATCCCCGGTACAAAAAACCAACAACAACAAAAAAAGAAAAAAGTAAGCCTCTCCAAAACAAATACAAACAAACAAAAATAAGCCTCCCTTCATGTTGGCTTTAATGAGTAATAGTTAAAACAGGTCTTTTACTAGTAAGACGCCCTTCCAAAAATTTCACTGTATATGAACTTCATAATCAATAGGAAGGTTCCATCATACCTCTAGACCCATTTCCCTTATACCAAGGGCAGAAATATACATTTAGGCCAAAGGTCATCAGCCTTTTACAAGCCCAAAACTCCCAGCCACAGTATGACTTACTATGGCTCTGAATCAGCAGTTTTTTTTGAGTTCTGCTTTTTAGACAGGGTCACTCATGTTTCCTAGGCTGACCTCCTGCTTCAGCTTCTCAGTGCTAGAATTATCAGTACGCACCACCACCCTCACCAGCAATTTTTTTTTTTTTTTTTGAGACAGGGTCTTGCTATATAGCACAGGTTGGCCTCAAACTTGCTGCAGTGATTCTCCTGACTCAGCCTCGCAAGTGCCGGGGTTACAAGAGTGCACCACCATGCTCAATTCCACCAGTAGTTCTTTAATTTATTTATTTATTTTGTCTTTTTGAGACAGGGTCTCACCATGCAGTTCAGGCCGGCCTAGAGCTCACTTTGTAGTCCAGGCTGGTCTTGAACTTGCAATGATCTTCCTGCTTCAGCTGGGATTACAAGCATGTGCCACCATGCCCGGCTTTCTACCAGCAGTTCTTTTTTTTTTTTTTTAATTTTTTAAAAATTTTTTTAAAGCCTTTTTTATTTTTATTTGGTACCGGGAATCGAACTCAGAACCTTGCACTTGCTAGGCAGGCACTTGTGCCGCTGAGCTATATCCCCAGCCCTCTACCAGCAGTTCTTAATCAGAAGTTATAGTATTTGAAAAATCCCTCCAATCATTAAGACATATATTCCCCACTCCAATGAAGGCTAATATGCTAACTACAAAGATAAGGGACCCTAGGCCCAGAGATCTGAAATGCCAGGTCTCAGATTTACACAACTGGTTAACAAGACTAGACTCTCTGATTCATGCTTCTTCAGAGTATTTTCCTATATTCTCCAATGGAACTTTCAGAAGGGGTACAGTTACAGACCACACCCCCACATCAACCGGTCCCTGTCCCCATCCTCTCATTACCATAGCAAGTCCATCTCCAGCTCCCATCTCCCCAGAGCCAATGTGGGTCAGGTGGACAAAATTCATTGGTTCCCCAATCATGGTCCGGTCAATCCGCCTTCTCTTCTTCTGCTTAGAGAAGATAAAGAATCATGTTTGGAGGCCCCACCTCAAATCACAGGAGAGGAAGACGAAAGAGTCTTGAAAACCACTAAGGGAAGGGAAGTGCTAAGGGCCTGGTGGGAAGAGGGGATGTGGTATAACAGGGAAACCACTAGGGTATGGAAGCAGAGCTGGAACAACAAACAAAGGACACATCACACTGTGAGGGCAGTGGCCTGCAGGGTGGATACTACATAAAGAGAGGACACCTCAAAGTCACCTCTGGCTGATGAGGAAACAATGGAGAAAACTTACAACCCCTGCCCCATTCAAAATGAACAGGAACAGGAGGTAAAGGTGTGGACTATTCACTTCTTCCACTTCCCAGGCCCTCTCACTGCACATGTATATCCGCCCGGCCAGAGACCCTTTCCCGACAGAATGAAGGCAGTGCACTTTTGCCAAGGCAGATTCCAGAAGGTGAGTGCACTTCTTAGCCTGCGGTAACTCCTTTCTGGGGTGGGTCGGGGAGACTCACCGGCTGGGGTTTCTCGACCACACAGCAGCCCAGTTTGTGCCAAAATTCACTCATAGTCCGTGAAGGTGCCAGCTTCAATCCCCTGCCGGAGGCCCCAGAGGGCTCTTGCCCTGGTGCTTTGATGCCCTCTCCTCAAGCTCCTGCTGTACCCACACACTCGGTCCACTCAGCTGGAACCCTGGGGACCCTCAGGTGAGCAGCGTCTCAGAGACTAACAGGGCCACGGAAAGGTGGGCACACACAAGGTTGTGTCTTCCTGGGATCTGAACCCTGAATTTAGAAAGTAAAGAGAAAAGTTAATGAGAACACACACGCTCCAATCTTCAAGAAGCCTCCTGATAAGCCCCTGTTTTTCCAGTTTTCTCCTAGAGGCCCCCATCCAGTACCTCAACACCAATCTTTTCCAAATACAGGAACCTCACAGCTTGACTCTCAGAGAAAGGAACATAAGCAAAAGGGTACCAAGGGGTTAAGGGGCAGAGCTGCTGGCACCAAATGAGAGGAAGGGGGGCTATTAGGACTTAGGGTGAGGGGATGGGCAAGTCCAAAGGACAACAACAGAAAGGAACAATCTTTGGGGGTGCAACAAGCTCCAGTTCCCTTCTCCCAGGGTTTAGGGCAGATGGGGAGGGGCATTTAAAATGACTCTAAAGAGGAAATAGTGGTTTTTTGTTCTCACAAACAGGGCCTCCACCCTGTTCCTCCCTATTTCTTACCTTGCCCTGAGCACCTAAATTTTCTTTAAGGAGACCATGGAGGTCCTAGGAGACTAGCTGCACAGGCTGGACCACAAGGAAGACTTTTTACAGTGAGAAACTTTTCCCTCTCTCAATTCACTGTGCCGGTTCCTCTTCATTGCCCTCAACTAAGATCCAACCCCTCCCAGAAACCATTTAGCAGCTCCTTTATTACCTGACCTTGAGATTCTTTCTCCCTGAAGGCTCTGCACTGTCTAGCTGTGTCACGTGTTGACGCCCCTGCGTGCATATTTGCACACAGACAGCGTGGTCACATCTCCTTATGTCTTGCGCCGACGTCTGTGCACATGGACAGGTACACATGCCAAGTGTCTTTCTGCCCCATAAGGAATCATTTTCCAGCCTCCCCACCCTCTTCACAGGTCCTATCGTGCAGCTCTGCCCCGCCTTGCACGCTGTCAGGGCCAGGGCCTTCCCTCCTTTCCTCATGTTGTGACCTGTTCTCTTCTCTCCTCACCGCTTCCACCCCTAAGCTGCACCAGCCAACCAGACACAGGAACTTTCCTGTGTGACTATAGAATACGTGTCCTTTCTTCCTTCTCACTGCTGGCAGCCAGGGTAGGATCCATCTGCATTTCCCTATCCTATATTTCCCAGTCCTATAGAGCACACCACCTCAGATACCAACAGGGCAGCTTTGTGAATTTTACAGTATTTTTTTTGAGACAGACTCTCACTATGCAGTTCAGGCTGCTCTTGAACTCATTACGTAGCCCAAGCTGACCTCAAACTCACAGGGATCCTCCTGCCTCAGCCTGTCAGCACTGTGATTATAGGCATGCACCACCATGCCTAGCGTGAATTTTACACAGGAGCACGAATAGGAATCACCTCCCTTCTAGCCCTAGATCCTGGATGCTGGTGCTCAGGCACCCCAGACTGATCAAAACACTGTGTTTTTTTGAGCAGTCTTGAGATGAGATCATGCAAATACAGCTTCTGGGGGTGTCTGGGTTTTCTCTTGCTTCCCGTCCCACCCTTGGAAGAGCAGAGTAATCAGACCGGAAGTCAGAACACAGCTGTCCAGAGAGGGGAGCCTTGGTCAGTAGGGTAGTCAGTCAATCAGTCACAGAGTTTGTCCTGATGGTGGTTGTGGCAGCAGGTGGTAAGGGCTGGAGGGAAACGGAGAAAACAATGAAGAATCAGAGGAAACCCCCGACACCACCAGGCAGTCTGTGCTGAGTGGACAGTACATTCCCCCTCTGCTTAAAGCTGAGTGGACAAGGGTGGATAGTGCTGGGAGGGGAGGGAAGGGGGGAGCGAATGGGGCAGTGGAAGAAACAAGGGCCTTTCTGTTTCTTTTCCAGGGACCTAACCAGAGCTGGGTGGAGGGAAAGTGTGTGTGGGACTTGGCAAGTAAACGTCCAATGAGGATGAGAAGTGACCAGGAAATTCCATTCCCTAGGACATTAGGGTCTCTGAAACTTGGGGGTGGAGTCGGCGTGAAAAAGGCAGGACTGAGCCAATGTGTGGAGGGCTAGGGTGGGGGGAAGGGGAACAGAGCCAAAAAAGGAAGTAAGAGCGACTGTCAATCTTTTAAAACAGCCAGAGAAGAGCTGAGGAAAACTGAAGTCGAGCTGGTAAGCAGAGGAAGAGGTGCCAGAATCTACTGCACACTATTTCAACTGCACAGAAGGGTCTAGAACCAAGAAGAGGGATCCAGGATTAGACAGCATAACGCTACATCCCAACAGCCAAATAACGCTAGGGCTGGGCCCCACTTAGGCCCAAATGAGAGGGAAACAGAACTGGGAAGGTCACCCCCCAAATCTCGGCACCATCAAGGTCACACTAGGGCTCAAGAGCCCCGGGCCACTGGGGGTGACCAGAGAGGGCACCGCGGGGGACCCGCGCCCGGAAGGATGTACAGAGGTAGTTCCTGGGTCCTGCCGTAGCCTCAAACCGGTTCTCCCGGTCCCGCGGCCTTCCGCCCCACGGCCTCCAGCCCGCTGCCCGACAAGCCTTCACAAGCAGCAGCTGCGAGAAGGCGCAGCACTGAGAAAGGAGTGGGCAATTCTGGCTGTCAGCCCAGGCCCGCAGCTGGCCCTGCCTGCAGACCCCAGGCCTGGGGACGCGGTGGATCCCGCCGCCGGCCCAGCGACACGCACTCGCCCAGCACCCCCAGGGAACGGCTAGTGGGGTCCGGAGCAAAGAACGGAGCCCCGGGCTCTCCCTCCCTCGAGACAGTCGCCCCCACCCCGGCGTTCTCCGAGCCTCCCAACCTTCAACCAGGCCCGGGCCCCCTCTGTGACCCTTCCGACTCCGTCACTGCGCTCCGCGGAAGCCTCAGGCTAGAGAGGCGCTCCGTCCCACACGCGCCGCAGCGCAGCAGCCGCGGCTCCGGGAGCGCGGTCCCTCCCACTGCCCCGCGCCGGCCCTGCCTCCTCCCGCTCCCC
>NW_004955588.1:431079-456800 GCF_000276665.1 Chinchilla lanigera
GAAGCCCCAGGGCCGCGCCCCGGCCGGCGCCCGGGAGCTTGGGGACACCTCCGCTGGGGCCTGGCGCGCAGCTCGGGCACCCTGCGTCTCGCGTGCCCTTGGCGCGCCAGCCATCGCGGGTTTGGGGGCGAGCCGAGGCCCCAGAACCAACCGAGTTCAGAGGCGCAGAAGCACCCTCCCTAATCCCTCTTTTCCTATTGTGAGGGTGGAAAGGCGAGGCGAAAGTAAGGATGGCGGTAAAAGGAGAGAACTTTTTTTTCTCCAAAACGCCTAATAAGTAACCTGAAATCCTTAAATTGGGAACAAAGTGACACCCCTCTATTTCATTGCTTAGAGTCAAGATTTTTGACCAGTAAATCTAAATCAGAGGACAATGCATTCTCTGCTCTCTGGGCAGCTTGGGGGCTCGGGAAGAGCTCGGGAATGATGGTTGGACCAATAAGCCTACGGAGATGCCGTGAGCACCCCCCCGCCCAGGGTTCCGGAACCTATCATTTGAATTAGCCGAGTCAGGCAGGGAGGGGGCGGGGAGTCCTCCCGCCCTTCTTAGGAGGGGCTGCATTGCAGGGGGAGACCAATCCGGCAGACTGAGTCACTGAAGAACGCGAGGGTGTGAGAAGACAAAGCCATCAAAACCGCAAAGGCTTCCTTTTTCTCCATCCTAGAGCAGATCCTGAGACCCTGAGGTGTTCCCTCCATCTTTGGAACGCGCTAGTAATTCATTGGTAACAGGTAAACTAAACTGGGGATGGGTGGGCAGGGGGCTGTTCTGCAGAGGCAGAACAGAGTTTCTTCTGCTCAAAGACCCCAAATAAGATTGTGGAGGGGAACGGTTAAAGAGAGAAGGGGGCGCTCTGAACAATGGATAGTGATTTGTTCCCAGATTGACATCTCTTTAGTAAGATCTCCATCCATGCCTTGTTATCATGTACCTATTAATTTCTAACAACTTATATGTAATTATTTCTCAGCACATAGCTCATCTCAAGCATCCGTTTTCCTGTGATTTGTCCTGTGTATTTAACATCTTCAGTCTAGTCGTCTGTATCTTCCTTTTCAAGCCAAAATTTTTACTACTAGTGCTATGGTGACTCTTTAGACCTGCCGTATCTCCCTAGTCTCTACTTCCCTGTTTCCAATTTTTTTCTGTAGTATTCTATTTGTCTCTGGGGAGGAGTCTTGAGATAGGATAAAATTGAGAATAATCCTGACATTTGGGGTCGCCTCCCTCTCCCCATCTCAAACCTTTGCTCCAAAGTGAGGTAGGGAAGGTGGCAGCCTCTGTATCCAACTGCCTGATCCCATACCGAAATCGGTACAACCACACGAGCTGTTTAATGGAAGCAGATTCTTAGTTGCTCAGTAGAAGTGGGAGAAGGTCATGGCTAGTAGGAAAATTCAAGCTCAGAGGGAGGCAGACATGGTATGCCAGAAAGCGTCCGTGCCACCACCCCCTCCCCCCTCCCCACCACTCCCATGGTGGCAGCATGACACAGCAAGGCCCCGTGGAGGAGGCCTTCTTGATGTCTACAGAGGGTCTGGACAAAGGGTATTTGGGTGTGTCTGTGTCAGTCAGAGAAAGTGCACCTTTTTAATCTGTTACATTAGTTATGTATCTTGAAGACTAGAAAGTGATATTTAGAGATCAGCTTTAGCAAAAATATCTGGGTAATTTTAAATAAAAGGTAGTGGGAAGCAGTTTTTGAGTGCTATACTGCAAAACCAAACCCTTTAAGATAAATAAATAATGGATGTAATGACAGAGATGAGGTGCGGGTGGAGAATGGGAGGAACGGAAGGAGAAGCCAACTGATAAGCTGTTTGCAAATCTGGATGGCTTTGAAATTAAACCCATACTATATGAAAGAAAAAATCCCATTATTAATATTTTTACATTAGTAAACAGTTTTGTATTTTAGCTTCAAATTTCTGTGTAGTCGTACATTATGTTCTTGACTGGACTTTAAGGCCACATGTGTTTGTGTATGGGTCTTTCCAGAATGCATTTGGTACTCTGTACATTCTGTGGGTCTGTGGCACAGCTAGGGATTTCAGGCCTTTTGAGTTAATATTTCACAAAATTTCTTTTGAATTTTTTAAATTGCAAGATAGTTCCATGAGACACTGTTCAGGCAGTTTTATATGTAACTGGATGGAAGAAAAGGAGTCAATTTGTCAAAGAGCTTTTCTGCTTTTCTAAGATTCTAGTTCACTAAACTACCTTTTACATTTTCACTACTGAGATTGGGATCACAGGAACAATCAACACCTAACATACCGAATATGCGTTCTTTATTTTTTTTTAGGAAAAACATCTTTAGGCTGGGGATATAGCTCAGTGGCACAGTGCCTGCCTGGCAAGTACAAGGTCCTGAGTTTGATTCCTGGTACCAAAAGAAAAAGAAAAACATCTTTGTATTAGGTGGGGATCAAACCCAGGATCTCATGCATGCTAGGCAAGTATTCTACATTCCCAGCCTCAGAACATGGGTTTTTAAGAACTAGAACTTCACCCATGTGGTAGTGCACACCCATATTCCCAGGCTGAGTGAGAAGGATTGCAAGGTCAAGGTCAGCCTGAGCCACATAGCAAGGCCCTGTCTCAAAAAAAAACCCCAAAAACAGAAGGAACAAAAAACTATAAAGTCCCATAAAATTTGAGAACAGTAAAAAAGAATCAAGAAATATCATGTACAAGTATAAACTTCCTCTAATGAATGTGATCATTATATATATCTAAAATGTACCAATAAAATTATTTTTTTAAAAATTGAGACTATTGGGACAGAATTATATAAAGCTTTGGCAAAGAATGGGGACTATGAGACCCAGGTTTGGGGGCTGGGGATTTAGCGCAGCGGCACAGCACTTGCCTGGCAAGCACGAGGTCATGAGTTTAATTCCCAGTACCGGGGGAAAAAAAAAAGAAAGAAAAAGAGACTCAGGTTTATATAAACTGGCTAGAAGTTTTCACAAATCACTGGATATCTTTTCAGGTTGGTCTAGTTCTTAAATTCTGATTTTTCTCTCCTCATGATTCTATTTTTTAAAGAGCCTATTATATGCCCAGCATCATACTAAGGTCACTCTGGGAGAATTACCAGGGAGATGTAAAAGAAGCCAGCTAGCTAGGGGAAAAAAATTGGCAATATGTAAACAGTCCTAGTAGGCAGTCAGCGATACCACTGATTCTAAGGCTTGCTTCTTAGGCGCTCCACAGCCCCAGACCTAAGTGGGGATTGGTTGGTTAACAGGTACAACTATTTTTCTAGCTCTTTCCTATGCACAAGTCTCTGCAAATTACTGTGAAGGTGATGGAAGCTGAATATCACAGGACAATGACCTCACCTTTCCAGGGTTGCCATCCCATCCCCCCATCACCCTCCGCAGCAGCTTCTCTGCTGAGTAATGCTCAGTTCCTGGTTTAATTTTGGAGCTTGAACCAAAGAAAAGAACAATTCACAATTAGCCTACCCACTCACCACTCCTAAAGTCCCTGTATTCTCACGCATTACTGCATTCTAGATTAAAACTTCTTTTGCTGTAGTAGATATATCTCATTATATAGGAGCATTTCGCTGCCTATTTAAAGCTATTATTTAGTATTAATCTTTTTTGGGGGGTGGGTGAGGATCAAACCCAGAGCCTTGTGTATGTCAGACAAATGCTCTGCCACTGAGCTACATACCCAGCATCAGGCTATTTAGGAGTTACAGGCCTGGTGAGAGCTGATAGGCCTGGTGAGTGCTGGAGAAAGGCTTTTTGAACATAAGGGTTCTAATTTTGGAGGCACTGGAATGTTTTTTCTGGTTTGATGGGAACATTCCAACTAAGGCTTCTTTTTTTTTTTTGAGACAGGGTCTCACTATGCAATTCACACTTGATCTTAGCCAAAAGGCTGAGAAGGGATTTGCTATGCAGTTCAGGCTGGCCTTGAGCACACTTCTGTAGCCCAGGCTGGTCTCGAACTCACAACAATCCTGCTTCAGCCTCCTGAGTACTGGGATTAAGGTGTGCACCACCACGCCAGGCTTCAACTAAGGCTTCTTGCCTCCCACCTTGGCTGACAAGTCAGAGGATGGAGGTTCAGGAAACTGTAATAGTTATAATATCAGGCAAGTTGTGGGTAGGATCAATAGGAGCTACTCATTAAAGCATGGAAAATTATCTCCTTACAGTCTAGGCTTTACCTGGGATTTCCACACCCCACACACATACTCCCCACCACTTCTTTTCTTTCTTTCTTTTTGATACAGGATCTCGCTGTGTAGTTCAGGCTGGCCTTGAGTTCACTTTGTAGCCCAGGTTGGTCTCGAACTCCCAACAGTACTCCTGCCTCAGCCTCCTGAGTGCTGGGATTACAGGCTCGGCCTTGAGATACTGTTTCGATATGTATTCCAGGCTGGCCTACACTCAGTATTTAGCTCAGACTGGCCTTGAACTCACAGGGGTCCTCCTGCCTCAGCTTCCCTAGCGCTGGGATTAAAGGTAAAGGCTACCAGGCCCTGCTATCCAACCCATTTGCTCTCATTATTATCAAGTCTCCTCTAGCATTAGAATCAGAGGAGGTTCTATTACAACATAGAAAAATTTTTCTACCACTTCGATTTGGTTTTGAAGGCGAGGTAGGTTAGAAAGAAGTAGATTAGTAAGATTATCTGTGAACTAATAGATGAATGGCAAAGTACTCATGTTAAATACTGAGGGAAAATTAACCAGCTGGCCTTGAATGTCTGTGTGCAAAGCCTAAGTACCCAGAAAGTACACTAGTTTTATCCTTAGGGAAACTTCCAGTGTGTTAAGGAGACAAGACTATCCTTCTACATCAACACATTACTAGTTCCCTGTAATTGCAGAGTGATGGTGTTAGGCAAAACCCTACAGGGTACTGGCAGAAATAGAGGAAACAGGGTGGATAGAGCCAAGTAAATTTAGAGAAATAGTCCTGGAAGAGTTGCATTTATAGTAGGGCTTAGAAGGCAAGAAAGAAAATAGAAAACAGAACGTCATGGAAGACCTCTTCAGAAGTTATCATGACCATGCTGGGAATGGTGGCACACACCTATAGTCCCAGTACCTGGGAGGCTGAGGCAGGAAGATTGCCTGGAAGTTGAGGCCATCCTGAACTACCTATCGACACCCTGCCTCAAAAAAAAAGGTATCATTACTTCTTAAACCAAAAGCAGAGCTGGGCATGTTGGTGCTTGCCTATAATCCCAGCACTCAGGAGGCTGAGGCAAGAGAACTGAATGCAAGGCCAGCCTGAACTACATAGTGAGATCCTGTCTCAAAAAAACCCAAGAATAAATAAATAAAATAAACCAAACACAGGAAGAAGTCAGGTATCTGTAAATATAAACAGTTGTCAGGGAAGGGAAAATTTCTCTAGGGATGTGAATGGAGCCTTGAAAGCTGGGAAGTATTTTAAGGTAGTGAGTGGAAGGAGTTAAGATAGGAATGGGCATAACTGTAACTAGCAGGGCCATGTTACATAGCAGGCTTTGAAAATCAGGCTCAAGCTTGATGTGATGGTGCAAGCCTATAATCCTAGCACTTAGGAGGCTGAGGCAGGAGGGTCACTACAAGTTTATAGGCCAGTTTGGGCTACATAAAAAGTCCTGTCTCAAAAAAAAAAAAACCAAAAAATCAAACCCCAAAAAGCAAAAACTAACTTCTTCTTATCTTGGAATGACTTATTTGTTACCTATTGCATTAAGTTGATCTTATCTGAATTTTTTTTTTTTTTGAGATAGGGTGTTGCACTGGCCTTGAACTGTGTAGCCCAAACTGTCCTCAAACTTACATCTCCTGCCTCAGCCTTCCAAATTCTGGGATTACACAGGGAAAATTCCAGAAGCTTGTTCTAGAGAGCTTGTATTATTTATAGATTTAAATAGGGATGTGGAGTTTCAAAACTAGAAAATGCCAGAAGCAACTTGGATCTGGTGGCACAAGACTCTAATCCCAGTACTCACTCTGGGAGGCTAAGGCAGGAGCATTGCAATTGGAGCCCAGTGACTTAATGGATTCTGTCTCAAAAAATAAAAAGAACTAGAATGTAACTCAGTAAGAAAGCCCTGAGTTCACCCCCAGTACTAAAGGGGGAAAAAAAAGGACAGGAGGCAGAAAGAGGTGGCTTTAGCATGAAACTGACAAATTTTTTTTTTTTTAGGAAACTATGAGGGATCCCGTGAGTAGCCAGTACAGCTCCTTTCTCTTCTGGAGGATGCCCATTCCGGAATTGGATCTGTCTGAGCTGGAAGGCCTGGGTCTGTCCAATATACCCACCTACAAGAGCAAGGACAGCAGCGCGGGCAAAATGACTGGGCAAGCAACTGGAGCAGAGCTGGAGAAAAACCCTGAAGGTGATCTCCTCCCTGAGTACAGCACCTTCAACTTCTGGAGAGCTCCCATCGCCAGCATCCACTCCTTTGAACTGGACTTGCTCTAAGGCCAAGACTTCTCTCTCCCACCACCTTGCCCTACTCGTCGTCTTCCCTTTCCACCTCCTTCCTTCTATCCCTTACCATTTTAATCTTGTTCGCTTCCCTCTGTTGTGTTGGTGGTGCTGATGAATTTGCCTGCTGAGTTGTATGTATGTATGTATGTACGTAGGTATGTATTTATTCATCTCTTTATCTATTTACTCCATTTCTTTCAAAAGCCCTCAAGCCACAAAATAGGGGCTCAAGCAATGGCATATTGGGTGCCAGGGGCTTCACCACACTCCCACCCTGGGATCGTCAACTTCAGAAAGTAGTCCTTATGGGGCTCCAAGGGGTCGTAAATAGTGCAAAATGGAAGGCTGATTTTTTTGAAATTCCATTTTAATCAGCTTCAAAGATTGCTCAAACCTTCCTAATTTTTTGCTCCAGGCCAGTAAACATAAATAATTCTTAAAGGGTTCACAAAAATCTTGCAAGTTTTAATTTGAGATGACTTGCCACAAAACAAGATTTCTAAAAGGCTAAGATGATAGGACTCTTGCTTTTTCAATTCTGTTCCTTTTTGTAACACATTCTTTTCCCCCAGAGAAATTGGGGTACTCACAGGTACAATGCAAGAGGAAACAGTATCTCATGGAAAATGAAAATAGGGGAAAGTATTAAATCATTTCAGAAATAGCGAAGGTTTTTCTTTTTCAAGAGTATACCTTTAGCCTAGTCACTTTACAACTTGCTCCTGTCTGGGTCGAAAACTTGCTGCGAAAAATCAGATTTCAAATCTTAAGAATCTTGCTGACTGCTGGGATAATTTGTAAGGTTTTGATTAAGTCTTCTAAAGGGGATAGTGTTTGGTCTTTAGTATTTTAGTCTCGCCCTCCTGCATTTGCAATAGATAATACTGATCAGCGGACCTCAGGCCCAGTTCTTCGACTACTTTAAGACTATGAAATGAACAGTTGCCATTTGACCCTACAACTTGTCCCCACCTCTTGCAAAATTATTGCTGATTTGTGCTGCCATTTACTTATTTAATAAAGACACTCAGTCCCAGAACTGGATTTTAGTTTTTTCTCTCCATAGGCCTTAACGTTAGCACGCTTTCACCTTCAGCTTACACATGTTATCTAATATACAACTATGAGAAAGAATGATTTAAGTAGATTTACACATTAAATGGTAAACTTCAGGTTGAACAGATAGGTAACTAAGAAAAGGGTGAAAGCTACTTATAATTAAACAAATTGTAAGAAAGCTTCAACTATAGTTATGCTTGCCCACTGATTACCAACAAATTTCTGATAAAATTTTCCTGGGTGCCGAAAAAGTAAACTAATTCACCCAAATGTTATCTGCTTGTTTGTAACTCACCTCATTCCAAAAAACTATCTGAAACTAACTTAAAAATAGTCTCTGTTGGGCTGGGGATATAGCTCAGTGGCACAGCGCCTGCCTGGCAAAACAGAAAGTGCTGAGTTCGATTTCCTGTACCAAAAAAAATAATTTTTGTTATGTCGAGTATTCCTTGAGGCTCAAGCAGCACTGTAAATTCTGGGCCAGCCTGGCCAATTTAGCAAGACGCTGTCTCAAAATTAAAAAAAAAAAATGTGGGCCGGGGATGTAGCTCAGCGGCACAGTGCCTGCCTGGCAAATGCGAAGCCCTCAGTTCAACGCTAGTACCCCCACCCTAAAAATGTAAAGGGGCTGGGAGATAACTCACTGTGAAGATCTAGGCCTTAGTACTGGGGCAGGGGGAGGTTTTTGTGTTCCTACTAAATGGAAAGCACTAACTCAGACAGTCTGAGAGGATGTAAACAGGATTCAAGGTTCTCAGCGACTTAGACCCCCCTCTAAAAAAGGGGATGGGGGCGACAGGGGATGTAGCTTAAGGTGAAGGTACAAGGTTCAAGCCTTAGTAGTAAAAAAAAAAAAAAACTAGGACTCTATTCTCAAAAATACCAGTGTGAATAGTATTGGTCTGTCATAAAGGTAACATCAATAGGATTTAAGTAAGTGTGCAAAGAGGAGACGTAAACACTCTCATAGGCCTTAAAAGGCCCCTGGCCAACAAATGAACGCATGGAGCCAGGAATGACAGGTGAGGAACCCTTATCTCAGAAGGGCTTTCCTCATGTCCGGTCCTTTAAGCATGGACACTGGTGGGTGGCGACGGGATCAACCCGGGACGATGGATGTGCAAACTCATGCTCCATCTTCCGGACTCCCAGAAGGAATACGAAACAGGTATTTGTTTACGACCTGAGAGCTTGCTGCTGCTGGCGCGAACAACACAAGATCCTCAAGCAACAGCCTGACTCAGCGCAGCGCCAGGAATACCCCTTACACGTTCCCCGGACTTAGGCCAAAGGGGCAAGGTTCTTCCCATCAACCACAACACTAGCTCCAGTGGAGAAGCTGCCGAGAGGTAAAACCGAAACTCCAGACACAAATACAACCCAGACTTCTCTTTAGCGGTTTGCTGGGTTCTTGGCGCCAAAACCACCTTCAAGGTCCGTCCCTCACCGGAACTACACATTCGTAAAACACGTGATCAATAACCCTCCGCCCCACCAAATAGTCCCTCCGGGGATGTCGCCAATGCACCCTCGTCCGGCTCACGAGATCTTCATTACTTACGAGACGAACTTCAGAAGCGCATCACTTTCCCGTTCAAATGGAAATGTGGGTTTTCTAACCAATTTCCCTCCAAGATTCTTCCGCCGAAACGCGTTTCTCGCGGCGCCTTCACTTCCGGGTCCGCCATTTTGTTGCCTCCATTTCTCCACGAGGGGGGGTAAAGGCCCCCAAAATATGCATACTTGAAAAGGCCAAAAAGTAACCGTCACTGACAGGGAGTTTTAACTAGAGAAGGAAACGGGACCAAACTGGCGGGCTCGGTGAAAGCGCAGCCGGCAGCGTCCGGGACGAGGAGGTGAGGGGGGCAGAGAGATGCGCGGACTCTGGGGCGCATCAGGGCTGGAGCGCACGGCGCCGGGAGAAGTCGCGCCGTTTCCCAGCCCTGCCCGGACCTCTGGGTGCTCACCAAGCGGCACCCCTTCATCGAAGCGGGGGGAGTGGGACTGGAGAGGAAGGGGATGCCGTCGAGAGGAAGGGGAGGGGACTGGAGGAGGTGAAGACGGGGTGGGTGTAAGACCTGGGGCTGGGGAGCTGGACCACGCGAAGCCGGGGCCACAGAGGTGACCGCTAGGGGGCGGCGTCGGCGGCGAGGGCTGCCCGCGCCCGCACCGGGGCTCCCTCAGGAACAGCCATGCGAAGAACTGGGGATTCAGTGATGGAAGGAAACGGGGACTCAGTTCTCTGAGTCCAGTAATAAAGACTCAGTGAGCTCGGTAATCTGAACAAGAGCGGCAAGGACTTCGCCTCCAGTTTCTGCACAGTTGTTTGCACAGCTGGCCGCCCAGGGGCGAGGTGTGACATACAGAAAGAAATGATTGACGGGTCGTGGACTCTTGTTTGGTTGCTGTTTTCCTTCTTGTTAGCTTTCTTCTGTTCCTGCAGATTTCTTTCAGCCTTCAATCCCTTTTCTTTTCCCTTTCTCCAAAGCTGCTCTACAGTTAGCGTTTTGCGCTCCACCCCCCCACCCCTCCACCCCCCAAGTCTGTGGAAAAGGCGATTCTGTTATGTACCTTCAGCAATTTAACTATTTGGCCATATTTTCAGCGTACAGTTGAGATGTTGATGTTCTTAAGCATCTTTTTTTTTTTTTTTTTTTTTTTTTTTTTGGTCTTTTTGAGACAGGGTCTCGCTATGCAGTTCAGGTTGGCCTTGAGCTCACTTTAGAGCCCAGGCTGGTCTCGAACTTGTAGTGATCCTCCTGCCTCAGCCTCCGGAGTGCTGGGATTACAGGCGTGCACCACGCCTGGCATCATCTATTTTCATACTTGCTTTGATAACAATGAGAGAACTGCCCCACCCAAATTCTTACATAAACAAAAGTATTCTTTGATAATGGAGAACTTTGTTTTTAAGAGCTCAAGCATTGCATGGTTGTTGAAACACACTTATTGAGAATTCTTGTGTTTTTATCAGGGAGGGAAAGTTAGTGCTGTTTTCATTTTATTCGTCTTCAAAATCCTAGGAGGATTCAACATCTATCATCTAGGAGATGTAGAGCTCAGGGGTGGGATTATCAGATGTGCGGACCACGGTTTAACCCCAGTGGAGGGTGAGGAGCTTTTAGGAGACAGTTTAGACCAGATTTGTCTTCTCACTCTCCACGGGGAAAGTGAGGAACCTTCAGTAAGGAAAAATGTTTTTCTTTTGTTGTTAGTAAACAGGTCACAATTCGTAGGGTGCTGGGAGAGTCGCATGAGTTCTCCCAAAATGTGGTTATTTTAAAAAATATATTACCTTTAAACGGTGCCTAGCAGCACGTGCCTGTAATCCAACCTCTTAGGAGGCTGAGGCAGGAACAGCTCTGTGAACTCGAGGCCAGCTTCGGCTACATAGTGAGTTCAAGGCTACCCTGTACTACATCACAAATCCCTATCTCAAAAAACCAAAATAATAAATAAATTTCACTTGAGATAGATACTTCAGGTTAACTCAAAAGAGTGAGGGTAAGAGGAAAAAAGAGCTTCTGACACCTTTTAGGAGGTGCTTTTTATATCAGGATGATGAATGTAACATACTGTTTATGTTCTAAATCCAAAGCTTAATTTTTTTTCCAAAGCTTAATTATATCTCTGTATAGTAAGAAATAAGATTTTTTTTTTTTTTTGGTTTTTCTCCGGTACCGGGAACCGAACTCACGACCTTGCGCTTGCCAGGCAGGCGCTTTTGCCGCTGAGCTAAATTCCCAGCCCCTAGAAATAAGATTTTTCATGGCTTGCTTGAAGGATGAGATGATGTATTCCAGTCAGTTGCCATTTAATGGTAGATACCTGACTCACAAGATGATTAAAGAAAAATGATAAATGTATATTTAAAGGTAAACTGCAGTGGAAAAATTGGCTGCTCCAAAGGTTGAGGCAGTAGGATCTTGAGACCCTGTCTCAAAAATAAAAATCTGGTTCTGTATGCCCATAATCCCAGCACTCAGGAGGCTGAGGCAGGATGTGATGGCGATCTGGCTTCAACATCTACCATCCCATAGATCGCCAGGGTTGATTCTGCTGATTTGGCTGTCTAGGTGGGTGTCCCCTTCCCCCCACAGCTCCGTGTGCATCCCTCCTGAGGCTGTGTGCTAGGTGAAAGAGGACAACCACTCTGGATAGAAAGGACCATTTCCTCAGTCAGCCTTCAAAGAAGCTGTCAAAGAGGTTGAGGCAGAGAGATTGCATGACTTGGAGGCTAGCCTGGTCTACATAGCGAGACCCTGTCTGAAAAACCAAAAGGATAAAAATAACAAAATAAATAAAATAAAAAGGGGTAGACATGTAGCTAAATGCAAAGGCTCTGGCTTCAGTCCCTGATAAGGCTAGAGATGTAGCTCAGTGAAACGATTAGTACTGAACGGGTGGTGGGGGTGGGGGGGTTAAGGATGTGGCTCACTGCTGTGGTGCCTCCGGGTTCAGCCCCCAACATGGAAAAGAAAAAAATTTTTTACAAGAGTTCACCTGCTGAAGACACCAGTTACAGTGGGATAAAAAATCATTTTACTGGGCCTGGGCTATAGCTCTGTGGCACATGCGCCTGCCTGGCAAGCACAAGGTCCTGAGTTCGAATCCCGGTCCCCCCCACCCCCCGCCAAAAAAATCATTTTACTTAACCCAGACATGGTGGTGCCCTCCTGTAATCCCAGTGGGAGGCTGAGGCAGGATTTCCCTGAGTTTGAGGCCAGCATGAACTACATAGTGAGAGCTTGTTTCAAAACAAAACAGAACAAAAGCCACCTTGTTTAAAAGATCTGACTTTCTAGAAGTAATAGCTTTCCAGGAATTTGAAGCAAACCAGATTTCTCCTTATGCAAATAGTGTTTGGAAAAAGGAAAAGAAACAGGTACGAACTCAACAGGACTGGTTTATTTCACAATAAAACTTGGGAGGCACCACTCTGGCTCTAGAGACCAGACCAGGTGCCCTCCCACAGGCGGTGTGGTCTTTTGTAGGGTCATGGGGAGGGGAGAGTTCAGTGAGGGGAAGTTGTGGCCACCTGCTAAGACCAAGGCTTCAAAGAACACAAGCCATATTTGTTGCCAAGGCCAAGGCTTGGGAAAGTGCAGGTAATAGTGGCTACTATCAGTAGCAGGGCCGATAATGCTATGAGTCCTGGGTGGAGCTGTGCTCAGAGGGGGGTTGCTTCAAATATCCAGACCTTCAACTGAGTGTGTGTGTGTGTGTCTGTGTGTGTGTGTGTGTGAGAGAGAGAGAGAGAGAGAGAGAGAGAGAGAGAGAGAGAGAGTTTGAGAGAGAGAATGTATAGTAGACACTACAGCTAAAATTTTACTAGGATAAATTAATCCTGTTTTGATCCAGCATTTCTGAGCAACCCTATTAGGTCATTCTTTCCTTTTATCATGTTTTTGTTTTTTGTGTTTTTTTGTTTTTGAGGCAGGGTCTTGATACGTAATTCAGGCTGGCCTTCAACTCAGGGCAATCCTCCTACCCTGAGTTCAGGCTGCTCTTGATCTCACTATGTCACCCAGGTTGGTGTTGAACTCATAATATAGCCCAGGCTGGCCTTGAACTCCTAGCAGTCCTCCTGCCTCAGCCTCCCAAGTGCTGGGATTGAGCTGCATGCCCGGCCAATAACACAAAACTGTCTTCCAGGTTTTAAAAAAAACATATGGAGAAGGGGAGAGAAGAATGGCATTTTTGGTTTGATTTGGTTTTGTTTTGTTTTTTATCACATTTCTGTTTAATTCAACCAGATGGATCATGATTATGAATGGTGATGTATTAAACTTTACCATACTTTATAGCTCCAATTACAGCTGCTGAGCTGAATATATTTTTATATTTTGGAGTGTTTTTTTGTGGTATTTATTTTATTGGTACATTTTAGATATACATAATGATAACATTAATAATAGAGAATTTGAAGCCAGGCGTGGTGGTGCACACTTGTAATCCCAGCACTTGGGAAGCTGAAGCAGGAGGATCGTTGCGAGTTTGAGACCAGCCTGGGCTCCAAAGTGAGCTCAAGGCCAGCCTGAACTGCATAGCGAGACCCTGTCTCAAAAAGACATAATAATAATAATAATAATAATTTGTACCTATACATGGTAGATCTAGCTGCTTCTTTTTCCTCATTCCCTTCCCCTCCCTTCAACACCTCTTCCCTTTTTTCTTTTTTTTTTTTTTTTTTGGTTTTTCTCCGGTACCGGGAACCGAACTCACGACCTTGCGCTTGCCAGGCAGGCGCTTTTGCCACTGAGCTAAATCCCCAGCCCCCCCTTTTTTCTTTTTGAGACAAGGTTTTGCTATATAGTTCAGGCTGGCCTGGGCTCACTATGCAGCCCACATTGGCCTTGAACTCGTGGTGATCCTCCTGCCTCAGTCTCCTCAGAGCTGGGATTACAGACATTGCCACCACACCTGGCCTTTATTTACAAAAGCTGTGTTTCCATTTTTCTTCTATTCTCTTTTTTCTTCTTGTTTCTTCTTTCTTTTCCTCTTCTCCCTCCATTCTTCACCTTCTCATTTGAACATTTTCTCCCCATTTCTCAATATCTAGTCTACATTTTGGTCCTTATTTACATTTTCAGTTTCACACACCAGAGAAATAATGTGGTATTTAAATATGTATGTCTGATTTATTTCACTTAAGAGTATGATCTCAAGGTGCATCCCTTTAGCTAGAAATGTCTCAAGCTTATTCTTCTTTATGGCAAACTAGTACTCCATCATATAAAAAAAACACATCTTCTTTATCCATTCATTGATTGATGGATGTTTGGGTAGTTTCCAAGAAGCTATTAGAAACTATGCTATAAATATGGGTGTGCATATATTGTTGTGGTATGATGCTTTGAATTTTTTCAAAAAGATACCAAGGAGGGGAATAGCTGGGTCACATGGTACCTCTAGTTTTAGTTTATTTTTGTTTTGTTTTGTTTTTTACTGGAAATTGAACGCAGGACTTTGCACTTGCCAGGCAGGCCCTGTGCTGCTGAGCTATATTCCTGGCTAGTTTTAGTTTTTTGAAGAATCTCCGCATGGATTTCCACAGTGATTGCACCAGTCTACACCCCCACCAACAGCAGAAAAGGGTTTGTTTTTCCCCACAGTCCTGCTGTGTTTGTTTTTGGTTGATTTCTTGATAATAACTATTTTTTCTGGAGTGAGATGGAATCTCAATGTTGTTTTAATTTGCATCTCTCGAATGACAGGGATGTTGAAATATTTTTCCTATATTTATTAGATGTTTGTACTTCTTCATCTGGGAAGTGTCTATCCATTTTAGACGCCCATTTTTGGATGGGGTCTTTAAATTTTGGGGATCTGAATTTTTTGAGTTTATGTATTCTAGATAAGGCTGGGGATATAGCTCAGTGACACAGTGCCTACCTGGCAAGCATGAAGTCCTGAGTTCAATTTCTGGTACACACGTACACACACACACAAATCTCATATATATTCTAAATGTTAGTCCTTTGTCTGAGAAACAGCTAGCAAAAATTTTTTCCTACACTGTAGGTTGTCTTTTCCATCTATTAGTTTAGCATTTTTCTTTTGGTTGGGGGAGTTGAGACAGAGTCTCACTGTGCTGTCTGGCCTGGCCTTAAACTCACTATGTAGGCCGGGCTGGCCTCGAAATTGCAGCAATCCTTCTGCCTCAGCCTTCTAGGTGCTGGGATTACAGGGACGCGCCACCATGCCTGACTGCAAAAGTAAGGTGAGATCCCAGCTGTTGATTCTTGTAATACTTCCTGTGGGATTGGGGATTTGTTCATGAAGTCTTTGCCTATATCAACGTCTTTAAGAGTTCTACCTATTCTATCTCTCAGCAGATTTAGTGTTTCTGTTTTAATATTTAGATCTTTGATCTATTTTGATTTTAGTTCAGTGCCTAGTGAAAGATATGGGTCTAGTTTTAATCTTTGGCATGTGGAAAGCCAGTTTTTCCAGCATGATTTATTAAAGAGGCTGTCTTTCTTCCAATGAAGATGTTTGGCTCCTTTGTCAAAAACAAGGTGGCAGCTGGGAATATAGCTCAGCGGTACAAGTGCCTGCCTGGCAAGCACAAGGTCCTGAGTTTGATTCCCAGTACCAAAAAGAGATAAGGTGGCTATGGCTGGAGTTGTTTCTGCATCTTCTAATCTGTTCCATTGATCGTCACATCTATTTTCTTGCCATTACATGCTGTTATTTTTTTGTGTTTTTTGTTTGTTTTTTTTTTTTTTTTAAATCACATAGGTTTGTAGTATAATTTCTAGTGAGGGATTGTGATGCCCCCTGCCTTGCCTTTGTTGCCCAGAATTGCCTTTGCTATTCTAGGTCTCTTCTAGTTTCAAATGAATTTTAGGATTGTTTTCTCTAATTCTGTGAGATATGGTACTGGTATTTTGATTGAGATTGCATTAAATGTTAATAACAATTTTGGAAGTATGACCATTTTCACTATATTGGTTCTTCCTATCCAAGAACAGGGAATATCTTTTCGTTTTCTTTTTTTTTTTTTTCTTTTTTTTTTTTTTTAGCAGTGAACTATACATCTGTTTATTGGTATCATTAATTTACGAATAAGATAGGTATTTTTTCTCTCACAAACTGACATTGATTACAATCTGCCATAACGTGTGCCCATACATCTTCTGAGTGAAAATGTAGCATTTCAAACTCTAGTCAGGGTTGAGTTGTTTTTTTGTTTTTTTGTTTTTTGTTTTTTTCACAATTTTTATGCTGCTGCCAAGTCTTCTCTGCATTTGCTTTGAATTCTGTCTTCAGGGCGTCCCTCACTGCTTTTGCACAGATATGGGACTATCAAATGTAGCTGAGTCCAGCCTGTCACCAGTAGGCCACCATGATGTTGCGGGGTGGGGGTGGGCATGGGCTTGGGGGTTGGGGAAGGTGTTAGATGGGATCACAAGGAAACTGCAGTGTCGGCTCTGTCAGATGGCCCAGCAGCAGGCTCCATTTTCTGATATCCTCTTCAATCTCCCTTTTCAGAGTACTGTAGTTTTCAATGTAAAGGACTTTTACTTCCTTTGTTAGATTGATTCTTAGGTATTTCATTCTTTTGGATGCTATTATAAAATGTGTTGTTTCTCTAATTTCTCTCAGTGAGTTTGTTATTTGTGTACAGGAAAGCTATTGATTTTTGAGTGTTGACTTTGTATCCAGCTACGCTACTGAATTTGGTCATTAAATCTAGGAGTCTTTTGGTGGAATTTTTGGATTCTTCTATGGAGGGTATCATGTTATCCACAAATAATGACAGTTTAACTTTCTCCTTTCCTATCCTTATTCCTTTTTTTCTTTCTCTTGTCTAATTGTTCTTGCTAATGTTTCAAGAACTATATTGAATAAGAGTGGTGAGTGGACATCCTTGTCTTGTTCCTGATTTTAGAGTGAAAGCTTTCAGTTTTGTGTGTTTAGTATGATGTTGGCTGTTGGTTTGTCATATATGGCTTTTATCAGATTGAGATAAAGACCATCAATTCCAATTTTATGAAAGGTTATTATCATGAATGGATGTTGGACTTTGTTAAAGGCTTTTTCTGCATCTATTAAGATAATCATGTGACTGTTTTTGTGTTTTGTTTTGGGTTTTTTTTTTTTTTTTGCTATGGGAATCAAACTCAGGACCTTACGCTTACCAGGCAGGCGCTTGTGCCAGTAAACTATAGCCGTGGCCTTATCATATGGTTTTTGTCCTTGGCTCTGTTGATGTGGTGTATTACAATTATTGATTTGCATATGTTTAACCATCCCTGCATCCCTGGGATGACTCCTACTTGGTCATGGTGTATAATCTTGATGATTTGCTGCATTGTTTGCAAGTATCTTATTGAAGATCTTTGTGTCTATGTCCATTAGGGAGATTGGCCTGTACTTTTCTTTTTTGATTGGATCCTTCTCTGGTTTTGGTATGAGGGAATGCTTACTTCCAGAAATGAATTTGGGAGTATTGCTTCCCTTTCAATTGCAGTAAAGAGTGTGAGAAGTAGCAGCATTAGGTCTTCTCTAAATTGTTTTATTTTTTTCCTGTACTGGGGATCAAACTCACGACCTTGTGCTGTCTAATAGCTTCTTTAATTTTATCTGTGACCCATTAGTTGTTTAGGAGGATTTTATTTATTTATTTATTTATTTATTTAGTCTTTTTGAGACAGGGTCTCACTATGAAGTTCAGGCTGGCCTTGAGTTCACTTTGTAGCCCAGGCTGGTCTTGAACTAGCAATGATCCTCCTGCCTCAGCTTCCCGAGTGCTAGGATTATAGACGTGCGCCACCATGCCCTGTTTATGAAGTTCCTATGGTTTCTTTTGTCATTGATTTCCAGGTTCACTGTACTATGGTTTGATAATATGCATGGAATAATTTCAATTCCTTTACATTCACTTACGCATGCTCTATGAGTTAGTATGTGGTCTGTTTGGGAGAATGTCCCGTGCAGCTGAGAAGAATGTATATTCTGATGTGGGGTGAAATACTCTGTAGACATCTACTAAGTCTGTTTGTTTAAAAGTTTGGTTCAGCTGGGCATGGTGGTGCACGCCTATAATCCCAGCATTTGGGACTACAAAGTTGGTTCAAGGCTAGCCGGAACTGCATAGCAGGACTCCCTGTCAAAAAGACAAAGGGAAAAAAAAGTTTGGTTCAGTGCTGATATTTCTTTGTTAATTTTTTTGTCCAGTTGATCTGTCTATTTGTGACAGTGGGGTATTAAAGTCCCCATTACAATTGTATTAGTGCTTATTTGATTTTTCATGTCCACTAATATTCGTTTTATATAGTTGGGTATGCTACTATTTGATGCATATAAATATGTGATTATTGTCTTCTCTTGAATTATTCCCTTTACAAGGGTATGGTGACCTTCTTTGTCTCTCTCTAATCAGTCTTGACTTGAAACCCACTTTGTCTTCAGATAGAATACCTACACCTGTTTTTTTGTGTGTGTGTTCTTGTCACATGGAATACTGTTTTCCATTCTTTGATTTTTATTTTATTTTTTATTTTTAATTTTTTTTGTTTTTTTTTTCCCCGGTACCAGGAATCGAACTCATGACCTTGCACTTGCCAGGCAGGTGCTGTGCCGTTGAGCTAAATCCCCAGCCCCAGCTTTTTTTTTTTTCCATTCTTTGATTTTAATTGTATGAATTTTTTTTTTTTTTGAGACAGAATCTCACTTATGTAATTCAGATTGGCCTTGAACTCAGTATGTATCCCAGGCTGTCTTGAACTCGAGGCAACCCTCCTGTCTCAGCCTCCCAAGTGCTGGGATTACAGGCATGTGCCACCATACCCAGCATGAATTTCTTTTTGAATTGTGTTTCTTGTAGGCAGCATATTGTTGGATCCTACTTTTTGGTCCATTCTACCAATCTATTTCTTTTGATTGGTGAATTGAGACCACTAACATTGTTGGTTATAACTGATATGTATTGACTACCCTTATTGTGTTATTTTCTTGATGTCTGTTCCCTCTTTTCCCCTTGTGTTTAATTGCTTCTCTTGCCTGGATTCATTCTGTTAGAATGGATTCATTCTGTTGATGGATTCATTCTGTTAGGCTTGTAATCCTCCTTACTTCTCTCTAGAATGTCCTTCAGAACATATTTGAGGGGCCAGGGATCTAGCTCAGTGGTGCAGGCGCCTGCCTGGCAAGAGCAAGGTCCTGAGTTTGATTCCTGGTACAAAAAAAGAAAGAAGGAAGGAAGGAAGGAAGGAAGGAAGGAAGGAAGGAAGGAAGGAAAGAAAGAAAGAAAGAAAGAAAGAAAGAAAGAAAGAAAGAAAGAAAGAAAGAAAGAAAGAAAGAAAGAAAGAAAAAGAAAGAAAACATTTTGGAGTGCTGGTTTGGTAGTCATTAATTTTTTCAGGTATTCTTTGTTACAGAAGTACCTCTTATTTCTCCCTTGAATTTTTTTTTTTTTAGACATGCTCTTGCTATGTAGTACAGGCTAGCCTTTCTCCATCAGTTTTGTTTTGTTTGTTTGAGACAGGGTCTCCCTATGTAGTGCAGGCTGGCCTTGAACTCACTTACATAGCCTAGGCTGGCCTCGAACTCACAACAATCCTCCTGCCTCAGCCTCCCAAGTGCTGTGGTTACAGATGTGCACTAGCACACCCTGCTTCTCCATCAATTTTGAAAGATAGTTTTGCAGGATACATCAGTCTGGATTGGAGGTTGCTTTCTTTTCAGGCTTGAAATACTTCTCTCCAAGCTTTCCTCAATTTGAATTTGTGTTGAGAAGTCTGCTGTGATTCTGGTGGGCTTTCCTTTATAGGTGATTTGTTTCTTTACTCTAACAGCTTTTAACATTCTCTTCTTGGGTTGAATTGTGGAATCTTAATTACTATATGCCTTGGTGTAGTTTTTTTTTTTTTTTTTATAGCTAATCAGAGTTCTACATGCGGGGCTGGGGATTTAGCTCAGCGGCAAAGCGCCTGCCTGGCAAGCGGAAGGTCGTGAGTTCGATTCCCGGTACCGGAGAAAAACCAAAAAAAAACAAACAAACAAACAGAGTTCTACATGCCTTACTTACTCTGTGTCAAGTTCTTTTTCCCTCTTTGGGAAGTTTTCTGCCAATACTTCTATAAACAGGTTTTTTTTATGTCATTTGTGCTATCTCCTCTTTTTTCATTGACTCTGCTCAATCTTCAGTTATTTTTCTTTCCATTATCTAGCAGCTGTTGGATTTTGTGTGTGTGTTTGTGTGGTTCCTTGCTATTTTTAAGAAATCTTTTAGCCAGGTGTAGTGGTGCACGCCTGTAATCCCAGCACTCAGGAGGCTGAGGTAGGAGGATTATTGCGAGTTTGAGGCCAGCCTGGGCTACAAAGCGAATTCAAGACCAGCGTGAACTGCATAGTGAGACCCTGTCTCAAAAAAAGACAAAAAAAAAAAAAAAAAGGAAATCTTTTAGTGATTGCTAACTACAATCCTGTCTTCTACATCTGATATTCTGTCCTCACATTAGCTCATTCTGTAGTATATGCTTTGAATAGAAATCTTAATCTCCTAGATAGCTTTTTGAATCTGTTTCATGGATTCCATTTCTTTCCTATGTTGGGCATTTATGGTTTCCATCATTTTCCTAAGTGCCTTGATTGTGTGGAGGGTACTGGAAATTGAACTCAGAATCTTGTGCTTGCCAGGCAGGTGCTGTGTCTCTGAGCTATATCCCTGGCCCCTATTTCTATTTTTTTTCTTTTTAAATCTCTATCTCTAGAGTCACTAACCATGTCTTTTGTTATGGTCGCCATCTTTTTAGTTATCTGAGAAATTATTTCTGATTTGTTTTTTTTCTGGAGCCTTGTTCATCTGCTTTGTTACTTCTGCTGCTACCACTTCAGAGAGTCCAGGTGAGTGGGTTTTGGATTGTTCCACTTCATTTCCCCAGGTTTTGCCTTTGGTGAGCTGGAAGTCTGGGGTTGCATCTTGCCTAAGTATCTTCTCATTTTCTATTTTTATTTTAGTTTCATTCCTGGGTTGATCCTTGTAAGTTGCCTATGGCACGTAGCTTTATTGCTAATATTTTGAAACCTTAGGAAACAACTACTTCTCAGAGATATCTTCCAAATGTAGCTGGCTTTCAGAGTTTGATTCTGTTGCAAGATCCTACCTCTTCAATTTGTTGAGGATGAGAAGTTGCTGCTTTTCTGACCTAGCCCCTGGTTATTTTTTTATTTTTATTTTTATTTTTTTTGTACCAGAAATCAAACGCAGGGCCTTGCACTTGCCAGGCAGGTGCTGTGCCACTGAGCTAAATACCTGACCCTAGTCCCTGGTTCCTTGGCAGTAGCCTGTAGTATTCTTTATGACCCTTAGGCAATCTCAGTCTTGGCATACCAGGAAGAACAACTGATTAGAACAATTATGTCACCTTGGCTAAAGTAGTACAGTTGGCAATAACAATAGCATGAAACACAGCCTAGAAAATGACAAACTGTGGTAACTATTAATTTGCTACCTTTAAATGTATGAACTAGATTTGTGGTTATATAACAAAATCTAAATCAGGGGCTGGGGATTTAGCTCAGTGGCATAGCGCTTGCCTGGCAAGCACAAGGTCGTGAGTTTGATTCCCAGTACCAGAAACAAACAAACAAACAAACAAAATCTAAATCAAATCAGAAAATTATATACGGTAAATATGCCCTTGGTATGGTGATTTTACCCTCAGGGGAGAAAATTTAAAGGGCTGAGGAGGAAAAATAGATAAATAGAAGAAGAGGAAGAGATTAAAAGCAAATCTGAGGACAAAAGAAGATTATGGAAACTTTCAGAAACTGGTGAAGAATACAGGAGGGAAAGAGAGAAGGAGGAAATAAAAATAAGACTAGAACAAGACAACAGAAACCCTAGAAACAGTGTTCACACTCATAAAAACAAGCACAAACAATTAAAAAACAAAACAAAAAGAAGAAAAGAGAAAAATATTCACTTAAGGCATGTCTCTGCTATCCCTGGTATACAGAGTGGGTAAACAGCCCAGATCCAAATTGATTAGTCCCAGCAAGCCAGCCATAGATTTACGGGGGTGTAGTGGATAATCCCAGCCATTTTACACCTTTAGTTCTGCTGTTCAGGCTGGTTTCTTGCTGGAACCCAGTTTGTTCAGCCTCAGCACTCCATGTGCCTCCTACCAGCTTGAACTCGTTTTCCTGCCAGTTGAAGCTTGACTCCTTGGCCTCCTGCTGACTTGAATTTGGTTCCACCTCACCCTGATACTGGGAACTGCTAGATGGAGCCACCTTGTTGCTACTCTTGAGTTTTGAGCTCAGTTGGGCCCTCTCCAAGATGCCGACTGGCTAATTGCCCTCTCCTGGTGGATGTCTGAACCAGAATTCACCAGCCACTGCAGTCCACTGCATCTACTGCTGTGTTCCACTAGTGCGTTTCTCTGTGGAGGCTTCTGAAGTGACCAGGAGTTGGCAGTAGTCACTGTGTGCAGGTTTGAGCTGCCCTCCCACAAAGTGAGTCAGAGCTCAGGGAGAAAGTAGCGTTTGCCATCTTCTTCTTCTGCAAAAGGTCTCTCTCTCTTTGATTTCCCTGTTGGCTTCAGTTCTTGCTTCACACCCTCTCTGGGTCTCGAAGACCCACTTCTCTCCTCTTCGTATTTCTATATTCCCCAGTGTCTGGACACCAAATCTTGGAGAGGCTGTTTCTCTGCTGTCTGCCACTCCACCATCTCGCCATCTTCCCAGAAGTGTCCCCTTTTTAATTTTAAACAGAGTCTTACTAAATTGGTGTTTCCCAGGCTGGGCTCAAATTTTTTATTCTAACTGGGTGTGGTGCCCCATGCCTATAATCCTAGCACTTGGGAGACTGAAGCAGGAAGATGGCCAGCGTGTGCTACATAATTTCAAGGCCATCTAAACTGCATAGTAAAACCCTGTCTCAAAAAAAAAAAACAAAATAAAATAACCCAAAGGACAAATTTGCAGTCCTTTGCCTCAGCCTCCCAGATTTGCTGGATTACAAGCGTGCACCACCATGCCTGGCCCTGTTCTTTATATGCCCTGTGGTGGAGTGAGGAATGGAGTTGGTAGAAATGTGCTTGATCATATCTCCTCTTCGTAAGATGTGGAGAGCCCTGGCTCCGAAGGATGCAACTCCCATTGGAACAGAAGGGGTGCTTACTGCCTCTCATCCTTACTTGGGGACAGGAGGACAATTCTGGGGCAACAGGATAAGTTGCATTCAACGTCCTTGACACTGGGTTCTTACGGCCAGTTCCTGAGCCCCTGTGCAGATGGACTGGACAGATAGTGTAAATTCCTGATAAAAGGGCATGTTTTTGGTTCTTATCATCCCTTTTGTTTGAGACAGGATCTCACTATGTAGTTCAGGCTGGCCTTGAGTTCATTATGTAGCTTAGGCTGGCCTCAAATTTGCAGTGTGTTGGGATTACAGGCGCCTGAGTGTTGGGATTACAGGTGCACACCACCACGCCCAACTCTTTTTTTATTTTTTTTGAGACAGGATCTCACTATGTTCTGTAATTCCTTTTTTTTTTTGTTCTGTAGTTCAAACTAGCTTTAAATTCACCATGTAGAGCTGGGGACATAGCTTAGTGGCGCAAGCACAACAGAGTTTGATCCCTGCTACCAAAATACATACATATATACATACATACACACATACATACATACTATGTAGTCCAGGCTGGCCTTGAATTTGGCCCAGTCCTTCTGCTTCAGCCCTCCTAGTGCTGGGATTATAGATGTGCACCACCACATCCAAGTAAAAGGACATTTTTAAAAATAAAAGATCCTGTTGTGATAATCAGATTGTTTAAAAATCAACGAAAAGCATAGGGTTCACAGGGCAGACATAATAGGTTATAAAATGGGACTCTGTCTCATTACAGTCACAGAATGTTGATGTAGCTCAGTGTGAAGGCTCTGGGCTCAATCCCCAATATCACACACACACAAAAGATAAACTACTGAAATACTTTCTAGGATGGCTGTACACTACTACATTACTGCTTAGCAATTTATGAATAACCCAGTTTTTTCTGCATCTCCACTATGTGGTATTATCATTTAAAAATAACTTTTACTCATTCCAGTAGGTGTGTGGTACATGATGTGGGTTGTGTTGTGTGTTGACCCTCTCACTTCTTTGTTTCATTCTTTTTTTTTTTTCTCTCTTTTTTTTGGTACCAGGAATAGAACTCAGGACCTTGCACTTGCCAGGCAGGTGCCTGTGCCACTGAGCTATATCCCCGGCCATCCTCTAACTTCTACAAGAAGAAAAATAGCTTTTAAGTGTTGTTAATGGCTAACTACTTTCTGTATTAGTGCTCACAAAAGCTTGCAGGGCTAGGGCGTGGCTCAAGACTCCACATGCTCTGGATCAGATATAATCTTGGATGCAAATTTACTTGATTGGCCTACAGTGGCCCCCAGAGAGTCAGTTTTTTTTGAGGGGGGTCTTTTTGAGACAGGGTCTCATTATGCAGTTCAGGCTGGCCTTGAGCTCACTTCGTAGCCCAGGCTGGCCTCAAACTCCCAACAATCCTCCTGCCTCAGCCTTCTGAGTGCTGGGATTACAGGCATGCGCTACCACACCCAGCGAGAGTCAAATGTAGAACAGTAGAAAAGATCTGTCTAGGTGTTATGGTTGATGATTGTGTCAACTTGGGGAGTCTAGAGGCTTGGCTAAGTGACTGAGCTGTTCTACATCCTGGGGTGAAAAGGACACACCCTCACCACTCTGGGATGTTGTTCACTGCATCAGTGTGAGAAGTAGAAGGTAACTAAGTGACTGAGCAGGGCCGGGTCCTCACTTTGTACCATCCTGAGCCTGTGCAGGAGGAGGGATGGAGAGGGTGTGAGCGCAACACGCCCCTGGGTGGGGGCAACCTGCTTACAATAGAAGGGAGAGAAAGAGGCTTATTTTCCCTTTGTGCCCTTGCTGCTTTTGCTATTTTCTGCCATCATGAACTGTTGCCCTCTGTCATGTGCCACCCTGCCTTGAAGTTGGCCAAGTCTGTACTGAAACCTCCACAAACTGTGAGCTAAATAAACCTTTCCTTCCCTAATTTTGGGTGCCGGTTATTTTGTCCCAGCAACAAGAGAAAAGTAACCAAGACACCAGGCTAGAGATCCAAAGGATCCAGCTGAAGGCCTGGAGCCCAAGGCAGTTTCCCACAGGAGCCCTCCTCAGGAGGCGGAAGAATCCACCATGGAAGACCCAGGGCTCCTCACCAGGAGGTCAGACAGGCCACAAGCTAAAGTGTCTGCTCTGGTGGCCCAAGGGCAGCTGCTGGAAGCTGAAGAATCAGCATTAAGAGCCAGGAGACTATGCCCAAGGCAAAGGCAAAGACTTGAGCTCCTCCCAGAAAAATCAGTGGCCAGCGGTGAAGCTCTTCCAAGGAAATGCAGCTGAAATCCTTCCCTCCTATGCTCCTTTTATACCATTCCTTTCCAACAACAGTCCTAAGCTGGGTCTTCCATGCCCAGAGCCATACTGACTAAATTCATCTAGGTGTTGCCATTCAAGTTAACCTTTGCCTCAGCCTCCCAGATTTGCTGGATTACAAGCGTGCACCACCATGCCTGGCCCTGTTCTTTATATGCCCTGTGGTGGAGTGAGGAGTGGAGTTGGTAGAAATGTGCTTGACCGTATCTCCTCTTCGTAAGATGTGGAGAGCCCGACTCCAAAGGATGCAACTCCCATTGGAACAGAAGGGGTGCT